>NW_022639463.1:1018812-1033929 GCF_010583005.1 Odontomachus brunneus
CGCCGCCAGCCAGCCAGCCAGAGCTGGCCTTCCTTCCTTTTGCTCTCGTGCTGACCGTGTGCATCTGTTACTGTCGCTTCCCTCATGCTTCGTTGTTGCCCATTTTGTCCAGTGTATTTTTCGCCAAGTCCCCGTTATGACGTGCCGCGCGAACGCGTATCCGCGCTCTTTCCGTTTCTCTGCCCTCCTCCCCCTCGTCTGCCGTTCTCCTTCCCTTTCTGTATACTTCTCTTTCTCTCTCTCTCTCGCGCGCGCTCGTTCGCGTTTGCTCGTTCGTTAGCTTCTCTTGTTCTGTCTTTTTCCCCGGTTTTCTGTCTCTTTTTCGTTCTCTCGCGTTCGTCCACTCGCTCTCTTCCTCTTTCCTGCGTCGTCTACGTCTACGTCTCTTGGAGGCGAGCCCGGGTGCGAGAGTGTTCCGGGTGTCTTTCTTGGCGCGAGGCAATGTCTGTCACAGGCGGGAGATGCACTTGCGGAGAGAGCGAAAAATGTCGCGACGCGAACTCTCCTCTTCCCGTTTCTCCTGTTTCTCTCTCCCTCTTTTCCTCTCTGTCTGCTTGCTTGCTTGCCTGTCTGTCGGTCGTCCCGTCCGTCCGTTTGTCTGTCTGTCTCGGTCCGTCTCTCTGTCTTTCTCTTTTCACTTCGCTGATACACGGAAGATTCCGATACAGACGATCGTACTTTCTAGGCGCGAAAGGCCGCACAGAATACTTCGAGGCGCTCAATCGGCACCGCGAATCGGTGCCGAAATGACATTTCACGTGTAGAACGTTTCTTTTAAGTACATCTTTTCCAAACTCGTGTTTAATAATGTATTCCTTCCCCTTGTACTCCTGCTCTATCTGAAGCATGAGCATATGTGCGTTTTATTTCGAGTACGAGGAATGTGTTCGAGGTCGGTGTGTGACTGATAGAAACACGTTCCCGTCACTGGTTTGGTCAATATGATGCATTAATTCAATATCCTTATGCCTACCATTGGTCTGTGTAATTTTATATATTTTATCATCCTCATTCTCTGTGCAATGCGGAATATAGTACATAGAATAGGCAAATATACAATTATACAATTATAATTGTTTCTCATCAATGTGTAGTTTAACTATATTTTGTGTATTCTTCTCAGCATGTTGGGAATCTTTCTTTTGGTATCAATTTTTTTGTCAAGCGGCAACCTTGTTTTAAATGAGAAAAATATTATTGGGAAAATAGTACAGACAGTTTAATATTTTTCAATTTTCTTAAATTTATATTTAAGAATACATTATTTATGGTATATTAATACATTTATATTTTACTTTTAGACAAGAGTGTGTGTATGTTCACATGTATATATTATCTACGCTTTAGTTTCATTTGTATACTTTATGAAAATTATAAATATTCTTGTTTCTGGTTGCTACTTATTGATAATGAATACTCATGGGTTAATGCAAATTGTTACAATTACTAGTTAGTAATCTTTATCTGCTGTTTGAGTTTTATGATTTATCCTAATGCTGTATACAAAGAGAATAAGAAAAATTTGTTGCAAATATTAACATTTTCTTCTTGTCTTGTTATATGCAATACTACTACATTAAATGTAACCACACACTAACATACTGATAGCCACAAACTATAAATTACCCCAATAATATTAATGTGAAGGGTAAAAAGGAGACTTACAAAAATATATAGAGATTCATAAAAATATATAAACAACTTTTTTCTTCATGTATATATATACATTTATAGTCATCTTAAAGATTAGATAGTTTTATTTAGTGTTGGAATATAAACAAGCAATTAGAATATAAGTTGTGGTAATTGTGGTGTTTGATATCAGAGAAGAAAAAAAGATATTTGCTTTGTTTAAGAAGGTATTACGAAGACCCGTTTTCAAGGCGATTTTTTGGGAATTAATTTTAAGCAAATGGTTGAACTTACAGAGTTAATGTTTTGTACTGACATTTATTCATCTTTGAAGAAACATCTCAAATTTTGTTAAAGCTCTTTTTATTCAAAATTGGAGAAAATACAAGTGGACGAAATAGATCACGCCGTAAAATCGTCTTCCATCGGTCGTGTTGATTGTCGCCGTCCTCGTCATCTGAAATAAATGAATTTGCTTTTATTTTGTTCTTTATGAATGTGGCTATCGCCCGAACTAGAATTAAATAATTTGAAGAAAAATTGACACAATGGCAGCGCTTGAAAAATAATCCAATTTTTACTAAAAAATTTTAATCTTTGGCGGTTCATAAAAATATTAATTTTAAAGATATCAAAAAGATTCTTGCTCGGGCGATAGCCACATTTATAAAGAACAAAATAAAAGCAAACTCGTTTATTTTAGACGACGAAGACGGCGGCAGTCAACACGCCCAAAGACTGCGTGACCTGTTTCGTCCACTTGTATTTTCTCCAATTTTGAGTAAAAAGCTTTGACAAAATTTGAGATGTTTCTTCAAAGATGAATAAATGTCAGTACAAAACAATAACTCTGTAGATTTGACCATTTGGTTGAAATTAATTCCCAAAAATCGTCTTGAAAACGGATCTTCACATACTAGAATACCTCATTTAAAATCTCTTCTTATGCTTTATAGTTTCTATCACAGTCTCGTGCACGACGTCATACATGTTATAATGTGCATGCAATATATAAAGTAAAAATTTCTATGTATCTCCAAGAACTCGTTGATATTTCACGCTCATTAGATTTCTTGCTTGTGGAACCTGCATTACGAGTGGCTTGATACATAAATCACCATTACAACGTTGTCGACACAATGCCTTGTGGTATTATCACGTTAAAATATCTGTTTGAACAGGGAGACGATCCACCGTACCTATCGGTGGGTACAGAAGTAAGCGCTAAATACAAGGGTGCCTTCTGCGAAGCTAAAATCCGTAAGGTGGTGCGATCGGTAAAGTGTCGTGTGACATATAAACAAGGTTTGGGCACTGCTACGGTCGCCGACGACCAAATAAAAGGGACTTTAAGAGTCGGTGCCTCTGTTGAAGCTAGGCATGGAGATCGGAAAGAATTTGTGGAGGCGACTATTACCAAAATCCAAGACTGCAGTCAGTATACTGTAGTCTTCGACGATGGCGATATCACGACGTTGAGGCGGACCGCGCTCTGTCTTAAAAGTGGACGACACTTTGCCGAGAGTGAAACGTTGGACCAGCTACCGCTCACTCATCCAGAACACTTTAGCACTCCTGTGATCGGGGGTAGACGGGGTAGACGATCAAGGCAAGCGCAGTAAGTGCGCTTAAGTGCCACGGAAAAGTTCCGTATAACAGAGATTCTGGATCAGTCGGTCTGAGATATTTGTTTTTGCCTGATAACAGAGACGAAAGCAGCGAAGATGAAGACAGCCCACCGAGGAATTCGCGCGACTCCGGCTTCATCGGAGGCTCGAAGGAGGGAATGGAAACGGAGCCGGAGATTGGCAGAGTGGTCTGCGTGGAGCTCGGTGACAAGAAGAAGAAGGACAATTGGTTCCCGGGACTGGTCGTCGCGCCCACCGCCCAAGATACCGTGAGGATACGCGTGAGAGACGACTATCTGGTGCGCTCTTTCAAGGACGCGAGATAGTGAGTGAAGATTTTTTGTCGTATAGTCACGTGCACGTGCTTTTGTGCTATCGCTTAAGTATCCTACATCATCCTCGATTGATTTTTTGTTTCTAGTTATACAGTACCTAAAAAGGAAGCCACGGAATTCACGAAGGAACTTGTCAATAAAGTGGAAAACAGCACCCTGAAGGTCGCGGTCGAGAAAGCGCTTCTGTTCTTGGAGAAAAATGAATTGCCACCTCATTGGGACAGGGATTCCTTGTTCGGCCACTCAGTTTCCAGCGGGAACAGTGACTCCGACGGAGAGCTCGACTCGGATGTAAGATCCTTTGACTTTGTTCGCACTTTTCCTTCGTATCTTATACGACAATTGTGTAGAAATCTTGCTTTGTTTTTTCAGAGTTCGGACGATGAGCCACGCGAGGAGAAGGACCACTTTGTGGCGCAGTTGTACAAATTTATGGACGATCGTGGTACGCCTATAAACAACTGTCCGATGATCGGATCAGAAGACATCGATTTGTATAGGCTATTCCGAGCGGTTTACAAACTGGGTGGTTATAACCGCGTCACAAATCAGAATCAATGGAAGATCATAACGCGACGGCTTAGCTTTGCGATGCAAAACTCACCATCCACGCATAACCTCGTGAAACAAGCTTATAAGAAATTCCTGCATTCCTTTGAGGATTTCTATCGAAAGTTGGGTTGCACCATGGTGAATCACCCGCGAGGTAGCACGCGTAAACAACGACCTGGAAGAAGTCTGATCCGCGACAAAGACAGAAATACCCCAATACCGCCCCAAGTCCCAGCGGTGAAGAATGACAAGGAAGAAGACGAAAAGAAGGCTGCGGAAGAAGAAAAGAAGGAGAAAAAAGAGGTGAAGAAAGATCAGGCGAAGGAGGAGGAAGTTGTAAAAATAAAAAAGAAAGAAGAGCCGGAAAGTAACGCGAGTGGCCAAGAGAGCGATGTGAATATAGAAGCTGAGACCGAGTCGTCGTCAAGCACAGGTGAAAAATCACAGAAATCAGCTGCGTCGATTTCCTCCACGTTATCCTCTGGCACGAACGCGTCGTCCAGCCGAGCCAAGCCGAAGAGCAAAGAGGAGACCAAGAAGAAGGCAGTCGAGAAGAAGAAGACGGAGAACAAGAAGCAAGAAAAGAAGGACGAAAAGCCGAAGGAAGAAGAAGCCACCAAAACGAGGTCCAAGGCGAAAGACGATACCGTGAAAAATAAAGGCACTACCGAGAGCAGGGAGACGCGAACTCCGTCCAAGGAAGCGGAGAGGAAAACATTGTCTAAACAACGACGTTTGACCGATGAGGAGTTAAAGAAACGCGGTAGGAAACGTAAGGAATACGAGACGGAGAAATTGCGCGCGGACGAACAACTCACGGAGACAGCGCCTAGTTACAAAGGTCCTGTCGACGTCCACGACAGACTGAAAGTCTACTACGGGCCGACGCATGAGTCCAAAGTTACGTACGAAGCGAAAGTGCTCGAGATAGAGAAGGATGGCGCAGAGTTGATGTATCTCGTTCATTATACCGGCTGGAACACCAGATACGATGAGTGGATCAAGCCGTCCAGGATCGCCCAAAACTACACACATGCTCAAGGTAGAGTGAAGCGTACCAAGACACCTCGGCCGCAAACCCCCAGTACGAATTTGCCGAACAATAAATCGGCCAAAGGTGCCTGCAATTCAACGACCAACGCGTCGCAGAGTCGTCGTCGGGCGCAGAGTGTCGCTCCTATGTCCACCAGCGCCACGTCCTCCACATCCATGAAGGATGTTAAGAAGGAAGAGAAGGATAAGGATAAGGAGACGACACCGCAACCGATCCGGGCTAGTACGCCGTTGTCAATTGCCAGTTCCAGTTCCAGAACAAAAAGTCCCGCCACGCCCGCAAACAATCGGCAAACCAGAACCAGTAGAAATACAGAGTTGTCGGGCACCATAGAGCACCGGAGGCGCACCAGACGAATGTCTGGTCATACAGACATATCTGTCGTGTCGGAGAGCGAGGGTAGCGACGGCTATGATTCCGACACCACCGAGCCCGAGCAAACTAAGACCAGACTGAGAGGCACGGAGGAGAGAAAGCGGAAAGAGGCGCGAAACAGAGTGGAAGAGAGAATAAAGGCGGAAGACGTCAGTGATGCTGAGGACGAGAAGGACAATCTGGAAGAGCCACGTAAGGGCAGACGTTTGAGAAGGACACCCGGCAAGTCGCAGGGCATCAAATCAGAACCCGACAGCGACGAGGAACAACCTAAGGGTCGAGATTTCGATCTCAATCAGATACGATCTGAGTTGAAGGGTTTCGATAAAGCGGTGAAAATGGAGTTGGTTAGGATGGAGCCAGAACCAGAGGACGACGTGAAGATGGACGAAAAGGAGAATGCCGCTACTATCAGTCGAGCGTCGCCCAAATTGGAAAAACTCGTCGAGACCCCGAAAGTGGAAGCTGTCGTTGAGACAAAAGTCGAGAGCACAGAAGACATTTACGAGTTTAAGGAGCCGGAACCGTTTGAGTTTGAGGTGAGGAACAAGCGAGACACCAGCGGTGAGAAAGACAAGTTGAAGAAAAAGATGTTCGAGGACGAGCCTAAAAGTCCAAAGAAGAAGCAGAAAGTCACACCGATGTCGACGACGCCAGCCAGGGAAGTAAAAACGGAGTCGGACAATGAAAGCCGGCCGAAGAAACCGAGAAAACTTTTCACCAACAAAAGATCCGAAGATGTGAGCGAAGCGGCGCCGGCGCCGGCGACGATTTCTCAATCGCTCAGCAAATCAACCTCTCAGACGACGCCATCCGTGTGCGAGGACGCGTTTGACAAGCTGTGCGAGTCTCCATCGTTCAATCAACAAGTGAAGCCAACGACGGTCGTGGAGGAATCAACCAAAGCGGCTTCTAGCGGCTTGAATCTTCTGTTCAGCGACTTGCCGGCGGAGGACGAAGGTACGCGCGATGACTCGGAGGATCGTCTAATCATATCGGAAACCGAGGTATCGGAAGTGGAACAGGATAACACTTTCTCGTACCAGCAGGAGGCCCCGTTCCATGGCGCCGAATTGTCGGATATTACGGAGTTGAACAATAAGAGCGAGACGACCATCACCAGCGCGGTTGAGTGTGCGAAGGAAGAAACGTCGATGACGAGCGCGAGCAGTAACAATAAGTCGATCGGCAACAACTCCTTAGATCCGAAACAGTACGTCGTCAAGTTGTCCGCGACCATGCAGTCACAGTCGGAACTGAGGCTTCTAGACACGAAATTGCTCGACATCGCTCCGGTCGCTCCGTTACCGATCGTGACGCCTCCGGCGCCCATAAGCGCGAGACTGCCGGCGACGTCCACGATCGAAGAGAAGTTATCGGCGGCTGCGATGGCGTTCCGCAACAAAGCCAAAGATAACAAAAAGGCGAATCTGGACGATGATGTCGTGGCCGACGTAACGACGCGCAAAGTAATGAAGGAAGCATCCAAGAAATTGGATATTACAATTCTGCATAGAATAAAAGATGAGGAAATGGACGAACAAGACAAGAAGCGCGAGCAGCAGCAGGAGACCGCGATGATGAACGAAGAGGAACAGCGTAGGGAAATTATGCGCGTGGCGATCAAGCAAAAGGAGGAGGAGTTGCAACAACTGAAACTGAAGAAGGAAGCGGAATTGAAAAAATTCGTGGAAGCGAAGACAGTCGTCGTTGATCACAAAACAAAGTTGCAGGAAGTCAACAGAGATGACAATTGGAAGAACACGGAGAACGAAGTCGGTAAGCGGTCTGAAGAGGAGTACAAGGCGATCGAGCAGACAGAGAAGGACAGAATCGAAACCCGTAAGAAGCAGGTAAACCAGGACATTTTAGATTCCACAGACAGCAGCGATTCGGAACAAAGACTTGTGATCGACAACGAGGAGCTGCACGATGTCAAAGTGTCGACGTCCAACTTCGATGTCAAGTTACGAGCTGAGTTGGATCGTCTGCAGGACGCACAAGAGAGATACACGAGGACACAGATGTCGAAGACCTCGCAAAACATCCAACATCAACAACTGCAGCAACAACAGCAGCAAGAATGTACAGAAGTTAAAGTGTCCGACCTAGCGTCATCCGTTTCGAAGACTGACGAAGAAGGTGAGACGATGAATTCTCTGTTGTGCGAAGAAGAGATACCCGGTTCACCGGCTCCGCCGGGTTCCGAGAGTATCGAGCAAGCGAGTGCCGATCCTGCCTGCAACTCCCCCAAGAATGAAGTCACTGAGAGTAGCATAGTGCTGATGGAGATGCCATTCGCAAGTGCGCCCACTTCTGGCCAGAATACCACGTGCAGCAGCAGTACCGTCGCCACTCTTAGCATGTCGTTACCGAAAACCGTTGAGGCCACGGTATCGGTTTCCTTGCCGATGCAACAGAATCCATCCTTGAATGTGCGACAGCAGCAGCATCAACAGCATCAACACCAACAGCAGCAGCAACAGCAACAACAACAGCTTCAACATCATCAGCAGCATCAACAGCAGCAGCAACAGCAGCATCAGCAGCATCAGCAACAGCATCAGCAGCACATGCCACCGGCATTATTGCCGCCACAACGACGAGAGAGTAACGAGGCTGCACCGGTGATGGACAATACACCACCGACCACTCCCGATTCGAGCATCTCCAATATCACCGGCTCGCCAAGGGAGGAGAGAACTGGCGGCTCGTCGCCGACCTCTGAAGACAATATCAAGCTGAATCGCGACAGTTCAGAAGCGGACAACGATAGCGCCGGCAAAGGGCCGGGTTTCAGCGAAGACGACACGTTGCCCAACTCTGAGAGCAACTCCGCTGATAGGACGCTCAAACCGCCGGCTAAACGCTCGATCGGCGACGATATACAATCGTCACCTAAGAAACGCAAGAGAAACCGGAAACACTCCGAGTGCAGCGGCATAGTGGCACCGAAGAAACCCGTTGGTAGGCAGACTAATAGCAGACACAGCGGTAGATACGGTGCAGGCAGTGATAGTGACGATACCAGCGAGGGGTCCAACTTGTGCACTGTCAACACCGCTCCGACTGCTCACACCAACATCACCAGCGTTACCGATCTGGCCGCTACCTATTCGTCGAGATCACCGAGACCGACGAAATATAACTTTTACGTGGAACTGGGTACGTTGAATAGTTTCAAATATATATATATATATATATATATATATATATATATCACTTGGAGATGTGCTTATTTACACACATATACACATAACTAAAAAAATATTATAATAGCATGTTAAGGATATTTTATATATAACTCTTACTAAGTTATAATATATCTTAATATGTGTTATAATTGAAATATCTTATAATTGGAACCTTGGTAATCTAATGAAATTGTAAGTCAAGTAAGTTAGTTTTTTTTTTAATTAATCTACTCTTATCGCTGTCTCTCGACAGATCCTGAATTGGACGCCAGTCAGAGGATAGCAGTGTTACAGCAGAAATTAACCGAGCTGCGGAAAACTTATAACGCAGTAAAAGTCGAGCTAGCCACTATAGAGCGACGTCGGAAGAAACTACGAAGGCGAGAACGAGAAGGTGAATAATTCGACGATCTATTGTCCAACTTTATTCGTTTCGCCATCATCAGTTTCATTATTCCTTCATGTCGTATTTGATATTTAATAATTTGACTTTATTAGATACATTTCTATTGTGACGTGATAAAACAACGTTCTCTTTTATAACATTAATTATAGAACAGATCTTGTATGCGTTTCGCAGATGTTAAAGTAAAACAAAGATTGATATCTTTTTGAATTTTACATACCAATGCATTCGGTTAGAAATGTAACTCTCACTCTTTATTAGATCCTCATAATTCATCATCGAAGATTCGAGATTCGTGAAATGAGGCGGAAAGATCCGTCGTGAATGATATTGATGTTAAAACATTCTGTTTCAGCGGTTAAAGCAGCCAAGGCAGAGATGCAACAGGCTTGCTCGTGATAGACAGTCCTGAAAGACCAGTTTTTTCCTTGAGCACTAAGTGAAACATCTTGGGGATGTTTAAGATAACTGGAATATCAAAGTAGTGTCACATAGCACGGGCATCATGCAATCACGACGAAATTCATGACAATTTTTACCAATGTAACATTGCTTGATAGAAAAATAACTACCCCTCCACACTTTCTCCATTAATATAAATTGTAGATATAGTAGTAAGATTTAGCGTAAGGAGGGTCATGTTTATCAAGATGAGAAAAAGAGAGAATTAGTGTGTGACATATACATATATATGTAATTTATTATATATACACACACACACACACATTATTATATATATACACATACATATATATATATATATATATATATATATATATATATATATTTATTCTAACATATATAATGTGTTACATGTATATTCGTATAATATTGTGTTATTGTACATTATTTTGTCAAGATCTAATTTACGTTAAAAGTGTTTATTCTCGACTTCACCTGCTCAGACGCAAAGTACAAATTATCTATCCGATGATCGTTTCGTCGTTCGTTTTTGTTTTCATTACGAAGAAAAAAAAGAAAACGGAAAACCAGAGAAGGCTGAAAAGAGCGTTACCGATAGTAAGTTATTGTAAAGACATCTTGGGAACAAATAATTATCTAAGCTGTCTATTATTTCCTTTTCCCCAGAGTATAATTACTACCAGTTGCGGTTGAGCTGTTTTCACAAGAGTGTTAAAAAAAAGATAAAAGGACGTAAGAAACGAAGAAATACCAGTTATTTCACGCAGCTATATTGCAAAAGAACGTTGCGTGTTTTATAGTACATAGAAAGTGAATGTAAATATTTGAACATACACACATGCATATATATGTGTATACACACACACACACATATATATATATATAGTGAAAAACATATTGGTGCACGACTTGCATATGTACGTGTATATTATAGAAGATTCTCAGTTAAATAAGGTGAAGTATAATTAAACGTTGCAATGTCATGTATTACCGGAGGATAGCAAACGAATTACAATATTTATAGTAAACTGTTTGTACGACGGAGAGCAAGTGAAGAAATGTTTCTATATTGATATGTGTGTGAAATAGAGCGGGATTGCTGACTAAACGAGAAACGGAAGAGGAAAGAGAAAAAGATAGAATAGCGATCGATCGCTATTTTAATTTCCGTGTACATAAATTCTTATACATATATCTCTGTGTCGAGTAAACAGGAGACCATACTATACATATACAAAAGATACGAACACACAATGATTCATACAAGCGAAATTGACACACGCGTATATCAATCCCGACATCGCTCCCGATAAGTTCGATTTTTTTTCTTTTATTTCCTTCCCTTTGTTCCTCGATTATGTGACAATTTGTCGTGAATGCAGCTCAACGAGATACTATCAGTTTACCGATTTCGCGCAATGTTACATCTCTTGCTACCACTCCGCTCTTTATAATGATTGGATCACTCATCGTATATCGTATCGTCACGATCGGTCGGAGATGCATTTATATTTGTATTTCAATGTCGGAGAATACTGTACATTACAAAATTAGAAAAGACACGAAAAGAATCGGAACTTAATCATAAGAAACACTCGCGGAAATACGAATCAAACGCCGTCGAGTTGAGGATAAATTTGTAAGAAAATACGTTGGCCGAGAAAATGAAAAAGAGAATGTGAAAAATTTTATATAGATACATAAATATATATCATATATATATTTTTTTATAAAAGGTCAATCGCGAATGTGCTTTATGTGAGAATGCGATTACACGTGAGTCCGAAGGGAGAATGAGAAGATGTTGGGTTTCTCGACATTGTACATATTTTACATTGCGTGTGTTTACAGACACAAGTCAGATTTTAATGGTTGTTTACTCCGATGTAGCTGCGCATTTCGCTGTATAATGGTTTCAGAAATGTTGGAGTAGCATACGCGCATATACTTGTCTTGAGAAGACCAGAGGATGCATTTCAATATTAATGCAAATTATTATTCTCGGTAATTTATATCGTATGGAAATAATTGCACGAAGTCGGTAGAGGGGAAATTATGTTAAAAGAGCGTTAATCGAATGTTGCAGTGACTGTACGACTTTCGTATGAACAAAACATTGCATATTTTATCATCCTAGAGATCTTGCAATCTTTTGCCTCATCATTGTACACTATATATTATATATTTTGTTATGTAATATATATATATAATCTTTTCTGATATTGGCAATATGTAGAATTTTAGTTGACGTCGATTGAGGTTTACTCATAGACTCACACAGCGCAATAGTACACCTATAGTGATATTTATTTGTTAATTCGCGTGTACATTATCTAAACTGAATGATCTGTTCAATTCTATCTTAATGTTAAGAAAATATGTGCATTATTATATTTTTTACAAAAGAATTATAATTCGGTAATTAGAAAAATTGATAAAAATTATAAATTATTATTAGTTACGTTATTAAATTAACGATTTTTATTTATAATGCAAAAATATTTTGCAACAAATCTTTATTGATGAAGTCGTGGCAGTCCTGTATGGTTCAAATAAGTCAAACTATAAACTTAAGAACAGCACGTATCTGTTACTATGCGTTTGTCCAATCATTATGGTCGCGTAACAAATGCATCCTCATCTTCTGAAAACAATTATGGTCCCTGTAAATCATATGACATTACATGTGAAATAGTACATATAATAAGCACAAGGCAGATTTGTGTCTCGCCGAACAGTAATATTATTTCACATAACATTTAACTGTGTCAGTGGATATAGTTAAGAAATAAATCTTATCTTAACGGAAAAAAAGAAACGATGTCAGCTTACTAGTCGTTGCTCCTCTGTATTCTCTTTATTTATGTAGGTGCCGAGTTTGTTCGAAACGACCACGAAAGGTAGAACCAAAAAACGGAAATTATATATTCCACACGTTATACTTAAAATCTGTTATACGTATTATTTATTATATTGTGGCTTACAAACAAAGATGAACAGATTAAGACCTCTGTAAAACTTACACAAAACTACTTGTTAATATAATATAATTGTACAAATATTCACGTTATTGTACTTTGGACTTATATATTAGGATAATAAGATAACTATGTTCTTTTTTATTGATTACAAACATGATTGACTTAACGTAATGCACCATTAACAGGACACAATACATATATATATGTGTGTATATATATGTATGTATGTATATATATATGTATGTATGTATGTATATGTATATATATATATACATACATACAAATAATCTCTGCATTTTCTCCTCTAACACTCATTTTGTATGTCGACGTGACGAATCATAACAGAAAACCTGGGAGGGAAAGAGATAGCGCAAATCAATTATTAAAAAATACATTGACTTGTTTTGTTTACATGCATCATAAGTTAGCTTTCATATTTTAATTTTACTCTCTAATTTTCTAAGACTAAAAAATTTCTACATTATACAGTGTAGTGTATCGCGATACTATATACTTTATTTATCTTTGTACACCAGAGTAGAATTGATGCGTCGAAGGTACAACAGTATCGTTAAAAAAAAAAGAACGAAAGAGAATATTACAAAACACATTTCAGAAAAAACGCTGTATAAGACTTGTAAAATAATATACATATATATTATGATTATGACTAAGAGACGTATTCAGTATCGAGTACTCGGAATAACGGCGAGAAATTATCCTGCCATTTATTCCTAAAGAAACATTGTAATATTCAAAAAATAAGAAACTTGGATCGATGCGAGTAGACACAGAATTCACTTTGCAGGCGGTTTCGGTCGGACTTAATTGCGCTTTATAACCAACAATCTTTCTGTACAGATTGGTCGTAAAAATTCGATTTGCTATTTATTATTGCATACTCTTGAGTTCTTAAAAATCATCGTTGGTCGATGAAATGAACGTATCACTCGTCAATAAAATTCCTAATGTGACGAGACGTACGTAACAATCCGTATCCACTTTATGTTAAATTTTCATACCTAGTTCTTTCATAACTGAACTGTGAAAAGTAGATTGTCGTATTTTCCTCAATACGCTGATTTCGTGTTCTGTACGGACTTTATCGGCGCATCCGACGAAAATCTCATCTGCTGAGAATACAAGCGAATACTCTGAATGACTACCAGATATCCAGTAATAGGTCTGTTCAGCTGCACTGTTACACCGATGCAATAAGTTAGAGCAAGACAAATCTATTTTATCTCACTTTAACTTAATTGCACCAGTACTGAGATTCTGTAACTCGTTATTGGAGTTAACGACAGTTT
The DNA here is from genome assembly GCF_010583005.1 of Odontomachus brunneus. NCBI lineage: Eukaryota > Metazoa > Arthropoda > Insecta > Hymenoptera > Formicidae > Odontomachus > Odontomachus brunneus. The sequence continues at coordinate 1,032,703 of NW_022639463.1, forward strand.
CGTTATCGTTGCGCAGCTTTTCTATGGTATACAAAAGCTACGCAACGATAACGAAATTGTCGTTAACTCCAATAACGAGTTACAGAATCCCAGTACAGTGCAGTTAAAAAGGACAGACCAAATGTCTCCTTCGAACATGAATGTGTATTCCATTATTTCGATAGTATTGCGTTTGCCCAAACAGTTCGCATCTAAGGTATCACTTTATTACAAATTACCGACCATACAGGTCAGTGAGAAAGGATCAACATGGCATTATATGATTTCTTATTTAAATCAACGACGGGCTGCCTTTACACAATGCTACATATACAAAAACGCATATCGTGCGTCATTGAAGCTATCTCGACACATTCGACATTACACTCTTTCACATTGGCATGATGCAGCCTTCACACCTCATTAATATTATGAAAGAATACTTGGTCGCTGAAACGAATGTGTAATGTTGCGTGTGAAAACATCGTGTCATATAGAAAATGTATAATTTGACATTATTTTACTTTGATCCTGTCATTTCTTTTTTTTTTTACACTCATCGCTCACCAGCTTAGGGGACTAAATGAAATGAAAAATTATACGGAAAATATTCGATCTTGGAGAGTGGCGTGTTGGGCGAAAGGGCATGCTATTTTCCATTGCACATGTCAACACGGAGGTGGGCTCGATGTCGGAGCGGTTGTCGTGGAAGTTGTTGTGGAGGAGGACGCTACAGTAGTAGTCTTATTGTCTGTGTTTAATCTCCGTCTAGCAAACATGAACTGTTCCATTAGTTCATGGTGTGCCTCTAATCGTTCAATACAGTGTAGACATGCGGTCTTTGGCAGAGGATCATTTATATTCACCTGCAAAACACGAATGCAATAATGTTATTGCTCATGAAATATTGATTGACCAAATGACAAACATTATATAAAAGTGAGATTGATAGATCATTACAGGATATCCAGTAATATGATACGTATCTGCATTAACCAGAGTAAAAAGAAATTTAAAAATTGTATATAAATATAATTATATATACTTATATACATGAATTTTTTCTCTGCTATATAATTTCATATGTATACATATGTAATTATATATGTTCACATGGACATAATGAAAAATAAAGAAAATGTTTTCATGCAATTAAACATTTACAAACACAAATAGTTACTTTAACTGTGTTTATATATTTCTTTCAATATATATATATATATATATATATATATATATATATATATA
>NW_022639463.1:1034109-1096461 GCF_010583005.1 Odontomachus brunneus
ATATATATATATATATATATATATATATATATATATATATAGACAAAACTCATATATTATTATATATAATTATTTTTCTCAGAAAGTTTGTGTCCTGTCGACTGAATCTGTTAATAATTTGACAGCAATTTAGCGACAGAAATCAAGCAGAATCTGCAGTATATTCCATTTAAAATATATTTAAACAGTTTACAGAACGCCAACTGCTGTTCAGTTTCCATTATTAACCTGTCATACTGTTAGTAAACTGCTAACAAAATTTACAGTAGATACTGTACAAAATCTACTTCTGCATATTTGGTTGTCTGGGATGGGTCTGGAAATATATATATTTTTTTAATTATAGATACTTCTTGCTTATGACAAACTTCAGCACAAGTATGTCTGTCAAGTTTAGAATTACAAATATTACTACAAACCATTTTCTATTAGAAATAAAAAAAACAATAAATAAAATCTACAGACTTGGCTGTCTGGAATATGATTCAATGACCTAGATATCAGTGTGATGCATCCGAAAATAAGATAAACTGTTTCATGCACACGAGAAAAAATATCCGAAACAAAGAAGCGGAGATTATATTCTTCTTCGTTCGAGATTTTCGTTGTCCGCGAGTTCCGTGGACGAGTGCGTGAAAAGTAAAGCTCGATCGGCCGACTGAACACGCACTCGTCCGTCTCGTCAGAAATGATCGCCGCGAGTAAAATCGCATTACGCGCACGTAATTACCGTGATCGGTAAGTAGGCGTTGATCTTCTCGGCCAACTTCATCCTCTCGCCCTCTTCGCCGTAGATGTGGATCACGAAGCGATTCATCTTGCTGCAGAGCCTGCATATGAACCCCGTGATCACGGCCTTGTCCGTACTTCCCATCTCCACGAACGTTCGTGCACCTCTGCGGGAAGAGAACGCTCTTCGTGCTCTTTGGCTGACCGCTCGCGTTAGCGTCTCGAAAAACGCCGCTTCACGTTTGACAGCGCGCTCGTCACTTTCCTCACGACTGCTTCGGATGCGGGTCGAGTTCCTCGTAGATCTCGGAGAGTTTGTTTATTGCAGACTCCGCCGTGCACCAGCGCGCTCCGTGCGACGCTTCGCTCAGGAATGTACACACCGCTCACCGCGCCCACTTTGGTAAGACGTAGAGTCTCGTCTTTTTTTTATAATATAGATCTGGAAGAGCGACTCTCCTTCAGAACGTGCTCTGTTCGCGCTGAGGATGAGAGAAAAGATTATTCACGAAAGTCAGGTCGGGGAACGTTTGTCTCTCTTTTTTTCTTTCTCGCCCGTTGAAAGGAATTTAATTTGAGATCCGCCTCGCGACGTTCGATCTTTCATCAGCACGATGCACCGCGATGCTGACGGCGAATTATCGGGCCGTCGTGCGAGAGCGATTCGCTCGCGTCTAGATAACCTTTACTGACGTCGGAAATTCTCGCGCGATTCCAGCCATACGCGACGTATTTGTAGAATCCTGACGCGATATGCGCGACTGAAAGTTGACACGCTCGATGTTCGAGAGAGAGAGAGCAATGCGAAAGAATCAACTGTCATATCTGACAGTTCGTTGGATCAACGACGATATCTCTATGAGCATGCGTTTTATTTCGAGGAATATATCTCTCTCGTGACTCACCTTTCGGAGACGATCCAGCGGATCTGTACGATCGATTAGCCGGGAGATATCGCATTAAGGAGCAGCGGTGAATCCGATATAATTTCCCCACGCAAGATCGTAAATAACGCACGCACAATTCCTGAGAGAATCAATAGATACGAAACTAGTGAAACGTACTCGCCTCGCCGTGGTGCTACGCGATATTCTATGCGACTCTTATCGACAATTACGCTCGATCGCTCGATCTTGCTCGATATTTTCATCGGTTAGAAGAAAAGAACGCGAGACAAAGAGAATGACATTAGCAAAAGTACCGACGGGATTCGTTCGTGTTAGCTGCACTCTTCGTACTTCAACCTGAAACAGGTTAGGTCTGTTCGGTGTTTAAAAAGAATAACGGAGAGGTAACAAGAAGTCTATTCATTTTATTGGTTTTACTGCGCTTTCTGTACTTACAATATCAGTGATAAATATGTATTAGCGATTTGAACGAAAGAGAGAAAGAGAGAGAAAGAAAGAACGTAATTGCAACAGAGGGTACAACAAAAAAGAACAACTCCGAGGTGCAGAAAGTGCACGCAACGGACAAATCCATAATCCGTGATGAAGTGAAATTTCCGCTTCCGGGAGAGAGAGGGAGAGAAAGGGGGAGGAAGAGAGAGAGAGGAAAGAGTGAGAGGGAGGGAAAGAGAGAGAGTGAGTGAGCGAGCGAGTGAGAAAGAGAGAGAGAGAGAGGGAGTGAAAACCACAGATTTTTAAATCGCGACGCGATTCAACATGGTGGCGATCAGCTGTCTTCTGTCACAATGATGTTCATGTCGACGAGTGCGAGCGGATTACTTCGGTTGATCGCGGTGCGCGCGCGCTGCCACTGATCGCGATCGGGTCGCAGCGGCTCTCAAATTCGGCGCGTTCAGTGCTCTCCTGCCGATCTGCCGCTTCGGGATTTGCGTCTTCCGGTTGTTGACGCGCGTGCGACGACACGGGACGGCGGATACGACGCGCTCGCTCATTCGCACGCCCGAAGCGAGAGCGCGACGAGTGGACGCGCAGCCTATCGCACAAAAGCAATATGGTGACTGACCGACCGATCGGCTGTCGGGGGTGATCGAGAGAGCGCACATTCGCGGGGAATGTTTAATAATATTGTCATCGTCGGCCGTGTGCGTCGGTGAGCGCGAGTGATGAACTTGACGTGATCCGGAGCCTCCTTCAAGGCTAAAGAACGTGGGAATCATGTGCGATGTGTGCGTCGACTTTCACGATCTTCTGCTCTCCTGTAAGCTAACGTTCTATTGTGTATACAGTAGTCCGTCCGTTTCTTAACCTATATCGTCCCTCGCACGCGACCGATCGCGGCCGAATTTCCGTCGAGGCGGCGCGTCGCCGTGTGAGGCGTCGTCGACACGATGCGAGAGACGCTCCGGGAGCCTCCGGGTTCTTCGAAACGCCGGAACGCGAGTCACGTGCTGGAGATTTATAACCTTAACCGTCGACTGACTTCACTGCTCGCGCAGTACGCGGACTTTAACGTTCGATCTTGGCCGTTTTATTAGATAAATGTTTCCTCTTTCCATGTTATTTTGGCACAAATGGACGATTTCTCGTTGTAATCTCGCGTCAGCGTGAGTTGCAACGATTTAACCCTTTTATTCGAGTGCGATTGAATATTTTCGGATTTCAGTAAATACAATAGATTCTATTGGGCCTTTAATTTACTCAACGATGTCAACGATATGAAACATTTTCTGCTGAAACTTGTATATTCTCATGTTTTGATAACAAAATCTATACATTATGGAAAATTATTCACCAGAGATATTCGCAATTGGTCTCTGTATTCACTGTTTTCCAGTGAAACACTTGTGATATATTGAAGTATTGTTATAGATACTATAATTATGTTACAAATATCATAAATATTATAACTGTTATGTAACTGTTATTGTGTAACAAATATTATGAGTATTATCAAGTATTATTATGTCATATAATATATTATTTTATGAATAGGTTCATAAGTCATAATATATTATACTATAAATAGATTATTATTAAATCATAAAGAATCCTAAAGAAAATGAGAGTATATGAAGTTTATATATGATATTTCATGTTTATGTCAATTACATTCATGATTTGTATGTTATTCTTGTAGATGACGAACGTTCGTCAAAGGAACAAGATGCATTGGCCACATTATGCGTAACAGATGTGGACACTACATTGCACTATGTTAATCAGTGGATTCAAAGGTATATTAACTCATCTGACTTGTGTGCACACATGTCTTATCACATCATCTTATTTTTTCTCAATTGTATTTAGTTACATGCACAGTGGAATATAGATCATGTAGACAACTGCACTGTCGTGCACTGGACAGTGTTCAGTTACAATATATTTGCTATAATTATCTTTTGTTCCAGGCAATGTATGTGCTGTTATCGCGAAATTAAGAATTTTGATCGGTTCATAAGGCTGATCCAAAGCGTTGTGCTCTGTACGCTGCAACAGTTGCAAGCTATACAGCAAAATGGACAGCAGACGAATGTCGCTAAGGAGATTTCCGAGGAGGGAAAAGACGAAGATGAAGATAAGAGCGATAAGCGAAAATCGAGCGATAGTGTGGAGCATGCACAGGTGGAAATTCAGACGAAACAAACTTGGTCCCAGCAGGACAGGGAGAAACTGTTTCATCTTCTCTCAAAGATTCTCGTGCTGAATTTCCCTCTTTATCTTGCTATGAAACACGGTGGTGTAATTAACCCGTTGGCTCCCGTCAAGGTAAGAACTTTCATTTTACAAAAATAAAACTACCAATTCCCGGGCAGGCACTTAATCATTCTTATTATTTTGCTCTTTAAATGTGAATATTTTTTTGGCGGTAGGATGAAGGCGGTTACTGTGAGCCACACGATCCCGAGGTGCCGGCGCCGCTGATTCGCGCGGTATCCATATTTTGCCACCAAGGAGGTTTCAATCTGATGTCCGCCTGCTTCGATATGGAGAATACACTGCCCGTTAGTCTTGCGCACGCCATGGTCGCGGTAGTTTGTAATTTGAAACTGTGGCTGAACTACGGCAGCGTCATACAGTTGTTTATACCGTTGCGCAGTCGCGTTATGAAGTATATGTGCCGTTTAGGTGACAAGGAGTTGCGTACTCCAGCCGTTAGGACCATGGCTGGTACGTTATCGAAGCTGAGACATATTGACGCTTATTTTTATGTATAATTACTGAACATATGAACACGTTAAGTTGATGGGATTCATGTTGGAAAGGTACGAACTCGCTGCTTTCCACGTAACGCTTTTTTGCTTGCTTAGATTTCATGTGGACCGCGGTGAAGGATCCGATAGACGCTGTACTACCGAGCTTCGATCGCGACGGACTCGATCTGGCATTCAAATATTTCACCAGCACGACGTTAACCATGAGGCTAGCTGGTGTAGGTCAGATAAACGCTCATATCACTGCGTCCAACGAGCTTTGCAACAGCGAGACTGTCGCCGAGGTGGAGCAAGTCGGACACGCGCTCGCTGCTTGGTTAACTGAGAACAACATCATAGCTCACATATTCGGACCAAACTTGCACGTGGAAGTGATCAAGCAGAGTCACATTATCTTGAGCTTTCTGGCGATGGAAGGCAGAATCACATCCTCGGACATGGACACCATGTGGCAGGCCGCGCAGCTTAAACACTGCGGCCGTCCAGTTTACGATCTGCTGGCTCCTTTGGTCAAACATCTCGCACCCACTCCCGTACTTCATTTGTACTCTTTGCTAGGTAAATTAGAACCTAAGGACCACACGGAGCAAAGTCTGTTCTTAGCCTCGGCTTTGATCAAGTTCATTTGGACGTCCGGCGGCTCAGTGGCCTGTCCGAGAAGTATGGTAATGAAGAACAGAGAGATTCTCAGGAGCAGCGGCGGAGTCGGTGGTGGTAGCAGTAGTAGTGACCCGAGCGGAATGGACGCCAGTAGTCCCGAAGACGACGAAGAGGAGGAGGCTAGTCCAACACCATCTGACGGGCCTTCGTCTAGGAAGCAAGCGAGGGCTGACAGCAGCGATGGGGAAGGTACATTATACGTTCGATCTTTGACGGGTAATATATCATATTGTCATAATTATCATTGTAACTGTTAATAATATATTAATAATTATTCTACAGAACGCGTGAATATCTACCCAATCAGAGTCGATTTCTAATGTGTGATAGTGCCAAATTATCAAACGTTAAAATTTAGCAATCAACATCTTGCATTTCGCTCTGATTAACCAAGTACTCACGTTCAGTAGATCGATTCTTACAAGCCACTTGATGTTAACATTGATTAATAATTACTAAAATTATATATTGTCGTAATATTGCAACACATCATTGTTATATTATTAGCGTTACAATACTTTTCATATTTGTAGGACATTACAAAGGAAAATCTTTGACGACCACGACCATCGAGTCGAGTCCTACTGAAATCGAAGGTCTCCATTCCGATAAATCTGAGGGCAACGGGGAATTGGTTAAGGAACACTCATCGACGAACGTTATCCAGGACGAGACGAAGAACAAGCAAAGCGGATCCGATGCTGAAGCGGACACGGAGAAATCCAACACGGAGGAAACATTTCTGCACGAGAAGAAGAAGCGGAAGATCCTACGTAAGCGAAAGAGACCTCAGAAACGTTCATTGAACGCCGTCGAGCAAACTTTGGAAGACATCGTCGGTCAAGAGACCAATGTCAAGTCGAAGAATCTGTCAGTGGACGCAAAAAGCAGAACGGAGGACGTGTTGAACGGTGGTCTGCACGTAGGCGCTTTAGCCTCTTTGGACGAGCCGAAGGGCGTGGATGCGTTAGATCGCGTGAAGCAACAGGCGATGGCTCTGGACCCGAGCGATCAACAAGTTCCTACCACGGCGGCGCTCTTGAGACGCGCCAACAAAAACAAGTATATGCCACCGTTAGTGGGTTATAATGGAATCGATCGAGCAGCCGATTCAGCGGATAGTTCGCACGATGAGGATGACAGCGATGTAGCGGGAGTGCTTGCTGCTGCGGACGGTCCCGGTGCGGTGATATCCGAGCTCGCTGGTCTGGTGCACGCGACTGGTCCTACATTCTTACCCTCGGGTTTAGATGAGATGCTGTCTGACGAGGAAGGCTCGTACAGTAGCAGAATATCGAACAAGAGCGAGAAGAATATGGCCGATTTTGATGGCGAAGAGAGTGGCTGCGAGGAAGAACTCGCTCAGTTGGCGGCGCGCCACCTCACCGCCATACAAATGCAGGCTTACCATCCGCACCATTCGCACTCCACTATGACGATCAGAAGAGCGGTTTGTCAGCCGCCACAGGTGCGAACTATTCGGCAATCGGTTGCGAGATTGAGCTCACAGTTTAACACAGAAACGGTTTGCAAACCCGGCAACACGTTGCTATGGGATCTTCTGCAAGACGATAAGATTGGACAATTGGGTGAAGGTTTGGCGTCGGAAGCAGAAAAAGCATTGTGCAATCTTCTGTGTTTCAACGTCGACCGTGTGATCCCGGAGAAATTCGTTGAGGGTTGCCTGGAAAATCTGGCGATGAACCGTTCCGTGGTCGTGTCACTGAGATTGTTGCCGAAATTGCTCGCGAGTTTTCAGCAAGTAGGCGCTGACCCGCACAAGGTAATGCTAAAGGCTAACGACGATGGCGGAATGATGAAGCATTTCTTTAACAATCTTAAAACTTACATGAGCACGGGACCGAAGAGCAATCTGTATTCACATCAAACGGAGATACAGGTCAGACTGCAATTTCTATCGTCTATTTTCTCACCCTTGGGCTCGCCGGAGACCTTTCGCTTGAGTCTGGAACAAGTGGACATACTGTGGCAATGCTTATCACAAGATCCGACTTGCGCAGACGAACTCTTCAGTTGGCTGTTGAGCCAGGCAAAATCTACAGAACAACACGCTCTAGGAATGGACACTCTGAAGCATCTTTGTATGCGCAAGTTACCGAGTTTACCGGCAGAAACCATCAGCATGACGGGGTTGAGCTTATTTCAGCAATTGTGCAACTTGGCGCGTCTGGCTGCAACACATTACACCGGACTGCCGGAAGTGGACTCGGTAGGTATGGACTTCTTGTGGCGGATTGCGCTGAAAGCGAAGAGCACGGATGTCAGTATGGCGGCTATACAATATATCAATGCGTACTATATCTCGCAACAACTCAGGATGGAGGCGGAATTCGTTTCTCAGTGCATGACGCACCTCGCGGCAGCTAGCGCTGATCTCGAGACGAACGAAGAAGCGAGTTTACGTTGTATACAACGCGCCTTGCTCTTGCTGAGGACGCATCTAGAAGCTTTTCGGAAACGTTACGCCTATCATCTGCGTCGTTGGATGCTGGAGGGCAGAGGCGCTTTTAGCTACGTAGCTATAAACACCTCCGACAAAGGTCAACAATTGAGAATCTTCGTGCAACCGGCTGGTATACCAGAGAAGATGAGTTTCATCCTCTTCAACACGGACTACGTGGCTGACTTGAGGGCCGAAGTGGCTAAATGGTGGGACGATACGCAGAATACTCAAGACAGGTCCGCATCTTCCACCCAGAACGCCCGAGCGCCGAATAGTGGCTCGGTTTTAGGATCATTGCTCAACGACGGCCCGATTAGGATGATTACGCAAGGCCAAGAACTGACCATCGACTTCGACGAAAAGACTTTGCAGGAGATGGGTTTCAAGGACGGGCAACTAGTATTTATTTCACCCGGTGCCAGCAGAGGTGGCGCGAGTCGTTGCGGCGGCAAATTAACGCGAGAAGTCGAATCACCCTCGATGATACCGGCCCCGTCAACGGATTCTGTGCCGACGTTATTGTTGCTGCAACCGCAGTATTTCGAGCAACTGTTCACACTTATGAGAACCCTCAGCGCCATGAGAACGACCGTGAAGGGCGGTCAGGAGATTCCACACACGAAGGCGCAAGTGCTCTCGCGGAGAGTCTGGGACACGCTGACTCTCTTACCAACGAGTCCAACCTTGTTGCGAGGTTTCCAGAAACTCGGCGAGACGTCTCTTCAGGAATTGTTTGATCCGGCGAGTCCACAGAAATTGATGTACTCTTTATACATAGTCGAGTCTCTGAGTCGACGTGGTGTGACGAGTCAGCCGTTGACTAGCAACAATCCTACCGTATCAACCGCAGCGTCACATGAAGGTGGCGGTGACGCCGACGACAATCACGAAAATAGAGAGAAGGACATCGCCTGGTCCACGTTGTTCGTGCAACACGGCGGACTGCGGCATCTCTTTGACATCTTCATGTCGGGTTGTCTGGAGCAAGGAGATGGCAGCGAGTGGCAACAAGATTGTCTCGCTAGTTTGCTGAAACAACTATGTCATCTTGGAGTTGTAAAGGAGGACAAGAAGCGCCAAAAGCCCGACAAACTATTGGTACCTAAACTCAGTGAAGCGATGCTGCGAATGATGAACGTCGATACCGTGATGTCGCGAATTACCAGCATTTTGAATGACGCCTCGTTGCCGCTCGATCCGAATCACTACAAGACTGGACTCTTCGGTCGTTCGCAGGTAATACACTACGTGATGGCGTTACTGGTCTGTTGGGTGCACAGCGATCCGGCAGTCAGATTGTACCTCTTTTCGTCTTCTGAGCCGTTCGGGAAAACGTGGCTGCGCAGACTGGTATTAGAGGATCCTGAGCCTGCAGTGAGACGCGAAGTGTGCACAGGATTGTACAAGTTGTGTCTGGGTACTACCGGCGCGGCGGACGACACCACAGATGTTCCAGGACTGTTGGTGCCCATGTTGAACACTCTACTGGAGCATCTTGTGATCGCTGAGGCTATGCAGCCCTCTCATCGCAAGCCGGACTTACCGTTGCATTTGCATCCTGTGTTGGACGATGGAAAGGAACCCTATGGACCGGCTTGTAGGGATTTCTTCTGGCTACTGTGTCGCCTTGTGGACTCGTTACCGAAGGCGTCTAGCTGTACATCCGCTCATAACGCGGCGTTGTTAGTCGAATTGGCAAAATCAACGCCTGCGACGATTCGGGAGGGCCAAGACGACTCCACCAGCGCCACCAGCATCGACCTGGAAGCGTTGGCGATACGAGTGATCGATTCTGTGTTGAACAGGGAGCACCTGGAGATGCGTCACAATACGGTGGAGGACGACGCGCTGGTCGGCTTGCTGAACCTTACGTGCAACATCATGGCGCACAACCCGCCCTGCAAGCAAGGCAAGATTGGTCAGAATTTGTTGGACGAAGTGTTTGATTTCTTGTTCGCATTGCCTAATCCGCGTAGCAAGCATGTGCCGAAATGCAAGAGCCAAGTATCCAGGTCCGCTGCTTTTGATCTGTTGGTGGAGCTAGTGAAATTCGCACCTGGTAATTACAGGATACTGCACGAGAAACTGCTCGCACAGCATCGTCCGGGACCGCACTCGCCGTATCCGTGGGACTATTGGCCGCATGAGGACGGCCGCTCCGACTGCGGCTACGTCGGCCTTACGAATCTGGGCGCGACGTGTTATATGGCCAGTTGCATGCAGCATTTGTACATGATGCCGCAGGCGCGTGTTTCCATCTTGGGCGCTGATTGCAACCGCGCGAACAAGCACCAGCTGACGTTGCGGGAACTGCAACGAATGTTCGCTTACCTGCTGGAGTCGGAGAGGAAAGCGTACAATCCGAGGAGCTTCTGCCGCGTGTACACTATGAATCACGAACCGCTCAATACCGGCGAGCAGAAGGACATGGCCGAATTCTTTATCGATCTCGTCTCCAAGCTAGAGGAGATGACGTCTGATCTGAAGAACCTGGTGAAGACGTTATTCTGCGGCGTAATATCCAACAACGTCGTTTCCCTCGACTGCGAGCACGTCAGCAGGACCTTGGAAGAGTTTTACACGGTCCGATGCCAAGTGGCGGATATGAGAAACCTCTACGAGAGCTTGGATGAAGTAACGGTCAAGGACACATTGGAGGGCGACAACATGTACACCTGTTCGCAATGCGGCAAGAAGGCGCGAGCCGAGAAGCGCGCCTGTTTCAAGAAGTTACCGCATATATTGTGTTTCAACACGATGCGCTACACCTTTAACATGGGTACTATGCTGAAGGAGAAAGTGAACACGCATTTTAGTTTCCCGCTTCGACTGGACATGTCCGGTTACGTCGAGAAGAAGTTGATGCCACAGCATTGTCAGGACGAGAAGAAAGCATCCGAGAAACGGAAGCTCGAAAGCGATGGCCACGCGTTGCTATCGGACGACGTGGAGGAGGAGGAGGAAGAGGAAGAGATGGAGCATTATCTGTACGATCTGATCGGCGTGACGGTTCACACCGGGACAGCGGACGGTGGACATTATTACAGTTTCATCAGGGATCGCACATCCCCTAACAAAGACAAGTGGTTTCTGTTCAACGACGCCGAGGTCAAGCCGTTCGATCCAAATCAGATCGCTGCGGAGTGTTTCGGTGGCGAGATGACCAGCAAGACATACGATTCGGTGACAGATAAATTCATGGACTTCAGCTTCGAGAAAACCAACTCGGCGTATATGTTGTTTTACGAATGGTGTGCCGATCCCGGCGAGCAGACGAAGGAGGAAGAGGCCACCGTCTCGAGTCCCACCGCCACTAGCGGCCGCTCTTCCTCGTTGATGCGCAAGGATATGAACAAGCTGCCACCGTTGGAGCTCAGCAAGGAGCTCGAGGACTGGATCTGGCAAGATAACATGCATTTTCTACAGGACAAGAATATATTCGAGCACACGTACTTCGCGTTCATGTGGCAGATCTGCGGCTATATACCGCAGACCTTGCTTTCCATGCAGCCGGACATCACGGAGATGTCCGCGGAACTGTCCACGTCCTTCTTCATGGAGACGTTTATACACGCCAAGGAGAAGCCGACGATGGTGCAGTGGGTAGAGCTCCTGACGAAGCAATTCAATGCTTCAGCCGGCGCGTGTGCGCGCTTCCTCGAGCGCATGGCCGGCGACTCGTGGTGGCCTATTCAGATTCTAGTCAAGTGTCCTAATCAGATGGTCAGGCAAATGTTTCAACGGCTATGCATTCATGTGATTCAACGACTGCGCGCTACTCAAGCACCTCTGTACCTTCTCTGCGACGAGGAGAACGACGTCAACACCGTCGGCACCCGATCTTGCGTCACGAGATTCGTCCGCATGTTGCTATCGCTCATGGAACACGCGAAGCAGCACCTCAAGCACCTTACGGAATACTTCAGCTTCCTCTACGAGTTTAGCAAAATGGGCGAAGAGGAGACTGTCTTCCTCATCCGTGTGCAAGCCATTTCCACGATGGTGAACTTCTATCTCGGTCACAAAACGCACGAGTTCGTCGACGCGGTCAGCGAAGAAGAGGAAGAAGAGGAGATTGTCACTGTACCTACGGAGAAGCTCCGATCTGCTTCATTGGACAAGATGATCACGCTGATAGCTACCTTGGTCGAACGCAGTAGAGGGCCAGATCACAGATTGGCGTTGTCGCCTGCGGATCTTAGCGCTGTCGCAGGCGGCAAGGGTTTCCCCTTCCTGTATCAACAGACGCGGGACCTCATCAATCTCAGTCAGACCAGGAACTTGATACAGTCGTTGTGCCGTTGGAATGATCGACTGGCAATACATGTGGTCACGATGATCTTCCAAGCGATAATGAAGCACACCGACGTGTGTCAACCGTTTTTCAAGCTGCTTACCTTGCTAACCGAAAGCTCCGGACCGAGCGGACTACCCTGTATGACTCAGCTGATCCTCAGCAGGGTCTGGGAAGCGGCGAGGGTTGCTCCGCATGGCGCCCTTGAGTGGTTGGCCCTCGCGGTCACGAGAAGCAAGTTAGCGCATGCATGGGTGCTGCAAGGTCTCGACACGTGGCTGCAGCATTTTCTCCTCGAGCACTCCAATCAGAGAGTTCGTTCAGCCGCTGCTTTCCTGCTGGTGTCGTTAGTCCCATCTACACACTTTCGACAAGGCTACCGTAGTGCACATCGCCTCGGTTTGGGCTGCAACGCCTCTAGAGAACTTCAGCTGTCGCCGGAAGCCACTCTAATATTGCATCAGATCTACACGGCGCTCCTGAGGCTGCTGCAACCCGCGAGACATTACATCGACATACAAACTCATGGTACAATGAAGCTCACTGCCTATTTCGCATTGCTCACATACTGCGTAGTCTCTAAGACCGAAAAATTAATGGTAAGCAAACTATATATATATATATATATATTAATGATATATGTATGTACATGCATTCCTTGTATACAATCGGAGATCGACAAGTCTGACGCTTCCACTTGCAGTTTGGCCAATATCTTAACGATCTGTGGACTCTCTTCCATCCGAAGCTCTCGGAACCGAGCATTCCGGTGCACCATAATAAACAAGCGGTACTTTTGTTCTGGTACCACGTTTGCTCCAATTGCCCGGAGAACGTCGCTATGATACTTCATAATCCGCATATAACGAAGAACATTGCATTTAACTACATACTGTAAGTTCTTTCCTTTTTTAATTTCTTTAAGCAACGTTTCGCATTTTTTATGTTTAAGTTAAATCTTTTTATGTTTAAATTAAGCATAAAATTTAGTTGAGCTAATCTGATATTGTACTTTCGCAATTTGGAGAAATACTTGATCTGGCTTTCGGATTGATACTGCGTTTTCTCTCTGAAGAAGTGAACTGGAACGTTCATGAAAACAAATTCACGAAGGGCCAATCTATGGAAGCCAGATCAAATTAAATTAACTTGAGCTTGATTTAACTTAAAGTTAACTCTAATTTAAGCCTAACTTAAAGCTAAGTGACGGTAAACTTGGATTAAACGAAATATTTTGCGGCAATTTTCAAAATTGCGCCAATTGAGTAATGCGTGATAATAATACGAGATATCTCGCTGGCGCAATACCTTAAACGTTATGGTAAAATGCAAAGAGTGAATATTATTATTCGACAAACAAGGAAAAACAATTTTTTTTCTTTCTAATTCGATTTTTCTTATTAATTTTAGAGCCGATCACGAAGATCAAGATGTCGTGCTGTTTAACAGAGTTATGTTACCCGCTTATTATGGCCTCTTGAGGCTTTGTTGTCAGCAATCGCGTACTTTCACAAGACAATTGGCCGCGCATCAGAATATTCAATGGGCTTTCAAAAACATAACACCCCATCCTACTCAGTACTCAACAGTGAGTTCTCATCTGATTTGTACAATGCATTTGTCGTCGATTCGGCTCAACACTTAAACGTGCGTGAATTCCAACTTCAACTTCGCGTTTGAGTAAAACTTTTTCTTTTATACAGGCGGTGGATGAATTATTCAAACTGATGCAATTGTTGGTCCAAAGGCATCCTGATCAAACAGAGCAAGAGGAAGCGGAAATTGCGTCATTTAGAAGAGGCACATTGTCCTCCTATTTACAGGGGCTGGATGGTCGTTCGTGTTGGGCGACTCTTATCTCTGCTTTTAGGTATACTATATACACTCAAAGAATTATATCGTATTAGTATTAATATAACAGTAACTATCGTTTATTACATGTTTTATATATTTTACATATATATTTTAATTATATGTTTTAAACGTTTTATTACATACTGACAAGTGTATCAAGATAAATATGTAAACGCGAATTAATACGCAATATATGAAATGTCTTCCAGAATCCTCATCGAGTCGGATGACGATCGTTTATACGTTGTTTACAACGGCGGCCTAAGCATGGCCCTCGAAGCGTTTCATATGTTACACATCATGTATCACGAAGCAACGGCGTGTCACGTTGCTGGCGACTTGGCAGAGTTGATCGCCATCATCGTAGAGCTGGTGCGTTGCATTCGAACCGCCAGAGACGGTCCGGACGCGAGAAATATTCTCGCGAACTGCAAGGAGTGGCCGGATGTATTGCGTAAACTGGCGACGTTGTTAAACACATACAATCCGCCGGACATGAGAAATCTGGCTATCGACTTGTTGAAGGAACTCGTGATGCTCGTCCCCGCCGATGCAATACTAATCTTAGCGCCGTTACTCTCACACTGCCACGCAGCTCTTCAAGAGTCCCATGCTGCTGTCCCGCCTGGTCCATATCTACCACGAAGATCCACTCCGCCTGGAAAGATGCCCACCAGACCCGCCAGGCCGATGGTGCAGATGGCGGTGCCTCATTCGCAGCTGGAAGCGTCGAAGGGAGTCGATCCAGAGTATGATAGCGCGTTGCTGGAGTTTTACCTACCTTATCACGAGCTCATAGATGTCATGTGCAGATTAGCCATCAATAATGATTGCATGACGGACACGCTGGTGAATTTAAGCGCTATGCTCGGCTTCGAGGGTGAGTAACGGTATCGGACAGATGACTGAGGCGATCACCGCGGCTCCTGATATTCATTTCACGCCTATTGCAGGTGTCCCGCTGCATTTGGCTTTGTTTCCCAGATTGTGGTTAGACGTGCACGCCACCGCACACATAGACAGGAAGCACATAGCGTCTCTCCTTTGCTCCTCTTACACGGTGGACTACGTGGACGCGGTGTTACTGGATGAGAGATCGTCGTTGGGTGTACCGGCGATACACGCCTTCCTCAAGACTTTCTTTCCAAAACTGGCCAGCCACGTGTTGACTGAGCAGACGTGCCTACTCATTGACAATCTGGTCAGTTCAATGACGGCGATGGTGGAGGCGGTAGACGTCGAGGCGTCCGCGCAGAGACTCACCGGTGACCTGCGCGCCCTGGCGCTCGTCTACAGCAGCAGTACAAGACTGAAGCCACCCGCTACTTTGTTGCCGGCGTTGGAGACTTTGTTATCGCGTACACGGACTATTACGGTGAAGAAGAGCAGCTCCTCGGATGGCGAGGCGCCCACTAAAAAGCGCAAGATCGTAAGCGACGACAGCGAGTCGGCCGACAAGGACCTGCGCGTCGTGCAGGTGAAGGACGTCGGTATGGAGAATAGCTTGTCGACGGAGGCGGAGGACAAGACGGACGTGATGAAACACGGCGCGATGTCTTCCGAACCTGGCGACGACAAAGTCGCCGCCGTCACCGTCGCCGCCCGGCAGAAGTCCAGCAACGTTCAAACGGATGCGATTGCCGGCGGCATCAGCAACGTGTCGCCGAATTTGGTCACCACCGCGAATGCCTGTACAAATCAATTGCGCTGCACGTTAACCAACGTATCCTGGCTCGAGATGCTCGAGAGTACCATCGTCGATCTCCAGATGATCGTGCAAGTGCAGAGCAAGAATAATTAATTTTTATCTGCGGCCGATATCGAACGGTCCTTTGAACGAACGGTGCGCGTTGCACAGGCAGATGGAACAGATATGATGATAATGATAAGATAATGATGATGTGGGACCGTCGTTGTTGTCCCTAAATTTTTGACGTTCCCCTGCTCTTACGTGTAATTGTATGTGTGTGGTGTGTGCGTGAATGCGTGCGTGCGTGAAATGTGTGCGCATATGTTACGTTAGCGTGTATGTGCGTGTGTATGTGTGTGTCTGTCTGTCTGTCTCTGTATAATCTTACGTCGATAAAAAGTTTACGTAACGACGTGAATTCGCGCTCCATCGCAAAAATCGAATGTAATTTAGTATGTAATAATGTCGTAAAGAAAGAAAAGTGTATGTATCGACCGCGATTTACTTTCCAAATATAAGAGAATGTAAAGTATTTTCGTTACGATTTAAGTTACGTTACACACAAAAGGCACAAAAAAAGGAGAGGAGAAGTCGTGTCGTGTGGTGTCGTGTACATCCGGACTGAGTAATTTTCACCTGAAATGTTCATTTTTTTTTTTTAGTGCTGTGAGATTTGACCTGTCTCTTCGGGCAAACCGACAAACGTGACGCGCGTACTCGAACGTGCAATAAATAACGTAGACCATCCAGTATTCAAAAGAGCGCGATTGTGCAAGGTATAATTAAGTCTTAAGGTACTCCGCAAACGCCACAAATGCTAATCGAGAGAAACCTTCGTTGACAACATTACTAATTATTTCTATGATTTTGCGCTATACTCGCGTGTGTCTGCTTGCTGCTGTACGTGTGTGTGTGTGTGTGTGTGTGTGTGTGAGAGTGGATGTGTGTACATGTGAAAGGGATCTCACAGGGTTTTTTCGAGAAACAGAAATCGCTGAAGAAATAAGTGGGAGTGCGTACGAAATCATCAGTCGAAATGTCCGTCGCGCTCGTGCGATCATGTCGCGGACACACTTCGTCCGTTTCTCGTTTCGACGTATCTTCCATTGTTCTCTTGCGTTTTGTGATCCGCCTTATTTCGAGAACAGAACAGTCCGTCAGGTTCCACCTTGAGCGATTTCTCCGAACTAAGGTGATTTCGCTTTCGAGGTATGTAAAAAGAAGATCAACATTATCTTTTCATTTGTTTCTCCTCACCATCGATCATATGCATTATACACGATGGAGAAGAGAGGGACGAAGGAGGATAATCTATTAATACGTGCGAGTGTGATTGTGATTCGAGTTGGGACTTGAACTTTATTTCTGATTTCTACGGATTCTTATAGAGACTTAGGTTCTTAGTGAAATAGCGTAGGACTATATGATTAATAAAATTCGCTAGTGTATTTATTTATTTTCGATTATCAGCATGCGCGCGCGCGCGCGGACGAACGCTGTAAATTTCTCAGGAGGGGACAGAGAACTCTCTCGTATTTACCCTCTCTATTACCCGTTCGTGCCGCTTAACTTCATCAATTGTCCTTAGCTTTCCCTTCTACCTGTACGCGCGAGCGATTCTAATATTTTCCTACCACGGGAGCTGCTCGTAGTTGGATCTTGTATCTAAATTCGTCTCAACTCCGTTTTCAGATACTCCATAGTCAAGAAAACGATTCATATAGTAGCTGAAAATGAATTTAAGATGACCTTAAATATGCCCAGCAATGACCCACTCTAACATTACGTCAATTCTATATTCAACGATATAAGCGCAATATAACTTGTGTCTAACATCGCTGGGAGATTATAACATTGATGTAATGTTACTGCTGATTTGTGTTTACTGGGCAAAATCCGACTGTGAATAGCGTCCCATATCCGCCGGCCAGCTCTCTCAGATCGCTACGGGTATCTCACATCACAATTAATCGAACGTAAGCATGAGAGGCTTCCAAAAAGCGCGCTTCTGCCGACGTATCTTGATTGCCGCGGAGCTTGTTCTCGAAGAAGCGGACAGGGTTTCTTTTTTTTTCTATGGGACTCGTTGATTCTCGTCGAATAATGGCACTAAGAAATATATCATCTCGTTCGAATGTAATTCTTTGTTTCGCGATTTATCAGCATTTCTGACCAGGCAAGCACGATTTGTGCAAGATAATACCACTACATTACCGCGACACACACGCTGGACTCGGCTGTTTAATAGAGAGAAAGAGAAGAACTCTTTTCCTCTCATACTAACGCTAAATTCTCACTTTCTCGTCCTCTAGATGTCTCATGATAAGCAGCGACTTTGTATGCTTGCCGAAATTCAAATGAACACGAATTTATTCGATAGATATCACGCGATCGATGAGCAATTACTTTATCCGCTTGATGCAATATTTAACTACTTTAAGTGTCGCTAACATTCGATGTACTTGTGATGAAAATGAGGAAAAAAGAAGAAATAGAAGAAATGCCGACTCTCTATCTTTCTCTCTCTTTCATTATCCAGGCAACGCGTTTACTATATCCATGCAATTCGACATTCAATCCGAATAATGTCGCGTTTTGCGAATTCACAGTGACAAATTTCGTAATAGCGACATGAATCGTCGGTTACTCTCGGGCACGTTTTTTCACGCTGAAAACGAAGGAGAAGCGAGTTTAGGGAGAGAGAGAGAAAGAAGAAAGAGGACAAGCCACCGCCGAAAGATGTTAAATTAGAATCGAACGGATATTTGATTTGCGATCGAACTCACTTGATCGACATTTCACATTCGATGAATTTAGTAGATCTCTAATTTATAATAAATTCATTATTATTCTATTTACGCAGATAGGATAAAATGTTCCAAGATCATTCAAAAAGTATCCAGGATGTCCTGAGGAATGTCCTAACGCATCCTAAGCACATCCAGGACGTTCCAGCTTCTGGGACGTTTTATACTATTTATCTGGATGTAAAATGTATCTATTAATGTTCTATCTATTAACAAATATTTAATAGATAGAATTTATAATAGAGACAGATATCTCGCTATGCACGGGATCTATTAAATTACATGACCAAATTTACTTCGGCTAATTGATGTAACTAACTAATTGATAATTGGCAAATTTAATTGAGACGTGCGAGAGGACACACGGTACGTCTTCTCGCGCGTCCCCGTGCGCGAATATCGCGTCTAATGAACGTGCCGCTTTGCAGAATCGTCGTCTGTCTTTGTACGAGATACTAGAAAGATATATCTGTATACTACGCACGCACGTGAAACACGAAATTTTGCCTGCGAGGGCGGACTTCTTGACGCCGCAGGCCGAAAAGTTTTATCGATCGATTATGTATGTGGATATGTGTGAGTGTGTGTGTGTGTGTGTGTTTACCAATTATAATACATAGGAAATTATACGAGGAGGAGCAGAACGCGGGACGATATAGGCGCATAAATGTGAGAAATGCCGTGAAAGGCGCGATCGTAAGCATTTACAAACTTCTCTGCGTGTTTGATCGATGAAAATTTCGATGATAACGACGTGTAACGAGGGTCGCCCGCCGTACTCTCTGACTTTCTCGATTCTTCTCGACGGCGACGACGATGACGAGTCGTCGACGATTTGTAAACGATGTATGTATTATGATGAACGAAAGGCGCTCACGGTGGCGAACTCGTCAGTCAAGACTGTAATAACAAACAAACAAATTTTTCGAGCGCATTGTGATTTGTCTCTTCTTCTCTTTCTGTTTTCCGATCGTTCTCACCCGTCTCGTCGCGCGGAACCTCTCACCGAAGAAGCCGTGTCTCGCTAGATTTGTATCTTCGGCATGTGTTTACATTTGCGTATCCATTATCATTAAGATGTATAGTTTTTTCGAACGATAATAAAAGTATCTTGATTTTAAGATGAAACGTACCACATTCTTCACCTTTCGCTTTCGCCTGGAAAGAAAGAAAATTCGTGAGCGATATTTCGCCCGTTTGGAAATATTGGAACTGCACTTCGAAATAATTATCGAACCGCCAACAGGCCGTTCAGCGCCATCTAGCGATGTCGCGGAGAACCTATTAGACATAAGCGGGGTTTGAATCTTGGACGAGTCCCAGTGCTGTGAGTTCAGGTAATTTTTGGTGCGTTCGTTTTGGGCATTTACACGCTTAAGCGTCATTCTATCTTTATCGTTCATTACCTACGGGAAAAAGATAGAATGACACTTAGGCGCAAAGCGCCCAAAGCGAACGCACCAAAAGTTACCCGAATTCGCAGCACTGAACGAGCCCTTTGTTAGTTTCGTTATTTCTGCTAGGAGCATCTGCCTCTAGCATCTCTGAGCAATCGAAATCGTAGTATGAATCAATAATAAGTTGGACGTGTCTCACTTTCAAGTGGTACACTCAACGGTGGATTTGCCAACTTTCTTTTTCTTTTTATTTTTAGATAATAAAACCGTTTCTTTTTCATTCTCAATAACAGGTGTGTAATTGCTATGAAATATTGTTAATAATAATTTATTAGTCATCAATTATAAAGGATAAAAATCAATCAATTATTTTTCATTTTTAAGGTATAATTGATTATTATAAATTAATATCTTTTATAACATTATTTAGATGTCAATTTTTTGGTTTTAAATTACTTAACCTTATTTCGAAGTATTTAGGGTATAAAGTGAATTACATTTTTTATCAATTATATACGTACACATGCGGAAAATAATTAGACTAAGGAAGCACTTAAATGTGCAAGATGCTGAAATTAATAGGAACAAGTTCTATTTACTTGTGTATTTATAAAATAAAGGAAAAATGAAAGGAGATATTTTTTTATAGATATTTATTAAAGAAGAAAAGAAGAGATCAGAAAAAGAAGTATGAATTATTTTCTTCAGTTTTTTGCGTTTTCTTTTTTTCTTACATTTTCCCGGTATAAAACCAAGTTTTTTTTCGTCTTATTTTTGCAGAGTTACGTGACCCACTTTTATATTTTCTACAGCTGCATCAGTCTAGAATCAGCTGAGTTGACAGCATTATCGTGTGTGCGCGTCTGCGGAGGAAGACGTTGCATTCTCAGCGTTCTCCGACGAGATGCATTTATCTGTCGTTCGCATCCGCGAACACGCATCAAAAACGACTCGAAACGCAAGTTAAATAGCCCACCTAGAAATACGTAGATTACACGTCGCCTCTAATTGACTATACATAATGGATAACGTGCGCTCGCCGATGGATAACCTGCTCACCATGTTGTCGAACTTCAGCGCGGGTCACGAGAAGGGTTTGAAGCAAGGGATCTACAATGCCGTTGCACTCTTCTTGCTGTTCCTGGTCCTGGCAGCAGGATATGGTCTCTACTTCATACTGAGTCCCTTTCTCAAGCCCCTGATTTGGGCCCTACTATGTGGCTCAGTTCTGTTCCCATTCAAGTATTCATTGGCCACAACAGTACAGTCATGGTTCACCAATGTGGAAACGTCGCACACTCCTTTGGTTGTCAACATCAGCCTACTACCTGTGCATATATTCGACAATGTCTCTGAACGCTTGGGTTCTTTCCTATGGACAAATATCAAATATATTATTGGGGTGCTTCTGTTACTGTTGGTGATTTTAGGCACATATTATTACATCCCTCTTGTAATGACATGTCTGGACTGTAGGATATTTCGCATGTTTGCAGCTGTCTCAGAGTTCTTCATTATGACATGCAATATTTATACGGTAATTCACACTATATTTAGTCTAGAGGTTTATTCTTTTTGGTGAAACTAACATAGAATTAAACGTTGAAGAGAAAAAGAACAAAGTTCCAGTGCGATACTAGTTTAGCTGAAAAGAACAGGCTTCATATTTGATGATTTCAGTCAGACAATGAATCACCCAGATACCTATTTTAATTAGTAAATAGGTATCTGGGCTATTGAGATTTTAATTTAAGCTTATTAATTTATTAAATTTAAATAGAAGCTATTAAAACTTTATACTATGTACTTATTCATACTATATCATAGTATATCATAGAGATATTATAGTATATCTTCACAGATACTCAATTGGATTTTATTTTGCAGGTCTCCACGGTGCTCATCGGATATCTGACGATTCTATACGTCTACTGGACACCTGCGAACTCCGTTCGATTCTGCTACACGTCCTTCGTGATATGGCTCATCATCAGCATGTACTTGTCCAGTGGAGCGGGCGTTTATCGAGTCTACGCGTTCGTCGTTCTCCAAATCTTCTACGTCATAGGATTCATTTACGAGGTGTTGTCAATCATGGAGAATCAAGTGCTGGACAACGACAAACACTTGACGTTCTCAGAAGCCGCGCGCTTAGCTCTGTTAAACAATCTGTCGGCGAGTCCGCAGGAGGATAAAGCACTCACGTTGGAGAGTGAAAAGCGTACGAATGATATTCCAGAGGAAGAGGACGACGTTTCTTTCGGAGAAGAAGCGAAAAAATTAGAGCCCGTCGACGCGACGAGAAAGGACAGCATCACTCCTACCATAACGAAGCTTGGCTTAAAGTCCATGTCTCTGGACACGGACGCTGCCGGCTTGTCGTCCACTGGCAAATTGGCACGTAAACTTTGGCCCGGGTATAACGTATACTTCACGTCACCGCGTGACCGTTATCTGTTGGGCAAGTTGAAGGCCGAGTTTCGAGTGTCGATGGACATTGAGGACGACAAGGTCGACACCGACAAGTACATGTACGCCGCGCTATACGCGTGCATCGGTATGCTCCTGTGGAAACATCTGTGGATCATGCACATTTTGGTGATCCCGGTGGCTTACTACATCATTAAGCAGCTGGGCGGTTACTTTGGCTTCTGGGATACGATACGCAGGCACTGCGACGCGATGATGCGAACGGTCAAGTCGTGGTGTCTGGAACGACATCAGGCGCTTTTACCTTCCAACATCAGGGGTCTTTACAAGATGCTCGTCATCGTGGACGAAAAAGTCAGAGGGGCTCTGAAGGGCTCCGTCGACTCCGTGGCGACTATCGCTGTGATACTTGGACTCATCGTCTTCACCACTTGCGCGTCCATTTTCATTACCGTACAGGTAGAGATTGAACTTGAAAACTCACGCTTACGTTTGTACATATTTCTATGTTTTGTCTAAATGTTGTTTCTAAATTCTTTACTCGGTTCCATTTTCTTCAGGTCTACGCAGAAGGTTTGCATCTGATCGAGGTATCGGGTGAGATTTTGAACTCTTTCATGAACAACTCCGATATCGACTGGGTACCGGAGAAGTGGGAAGAGTCCGTCAATAGCGTCTTGGACAACGCTTACACCTACGGACGAACCGCTATATCAGATGGCGTAAGATTCGCTTTTTTTCCCTTGTTCTTCCTTGTCGAAATCAACAATTTTGAATGGCTTATCGACTTAGATTCGACGTCTAATGATCGATCTCGAGCCAGCTAAGGCTGAGCAGATGGAGAAAAAGGTCTTAGAACTCTGGGACCGTCTCTACCAAGCGTGGATGATGAGCGAAGACAACAATATCATTGGTCCTACCGTGGACATCACATCCGCATATAACGCTTGGGAAAGCCTGAAGGAGGGCTTCGAGAAGACGCCTCTCCGTAAGGCGTCTTGATCTTGAGAAATTGTTCGCACACATGCGCGAAATGCCGTACGAAAGTTCCATTTTTTTCAGAGATGTTCAACATGACCGGTATACAGAATTTCATCAAGGAGAACATCGGTATCTTGATGTCAGTGCTCGATTCCGTCTGGAGCATCGTCAGGGGCAACATGTCTATCATTCTCACAATTTTCACGGAGTTGTTCTATGTCGTGCTCATGAGCGGGTCGGCAGTACTGAACTTCGTACTCAGTACGGTATGCAACGTGTCTCGTGAAGTTTGTCTTCTTCGGTTCTTGAAAGGAAGACATGAAATATAAGTATCTTCCGTTTCAGGTGGTATTTTTCACGACTCTGTTCTATCTGCTCAGCTCCAGCGGTAAAACTTACAAGCCCATCGAATTGACAACGTCGTACAGCCCTATTAGTTGTCACAGGTAAGTATCCGGATGCCCCAGACGCGTTGGCATTTTTATTAGATGCTTGTAGAAGAGATCGTCTTCAAACTTTTATGAGAACGTTTACTTTTAACAAGCACGCCGCACGTAGAAGGGTGAGTTAGTGTGTGATATATCAAAGCCATTGACTGCTCGTTCAACCGACACTATCTTCTGCAAAAAAAGAAGAAAAAGAAACGTATTGCTCCTTGTGAATCAAAGATGCACATGAGACAGTGATGTCGCTTTGTCCAGGTTCGCCATGGCATTACAGGAGGCAGTGATTGAGGTGTTTGCGGCCACCTTCAAACTCGCCTCCTTCTTTGGCATGTGGACGTGGTTGATACACAACTTGTTCCAAGTGAAGATCGTCTACTTACCGTCGGTCTTCGCGACTATGCTGGGCGCGGTACCCTTCTTGGATGCGTACATCGCCTGCATTCCGGCTACTGTGGAACTCTGGTTCACTCGCGGCTCAATGATCGCCATCTCTTTCTTCCTTTTCCACTTTCTGCCATGTAACATTGTGGTGACAGAATTTTACAAGGAAATTAAAGGGTAATTGCTTCGCAGTAATGGTTCTTTCGTAAGGTCGAAGGTAACACATTACCTGTAACTTGCTGTTACTTTTTTTTAGAATAACTTGGTAACGTTATTTTTCCATTAGATAAAAAATGATCCTCGAAACATACTGAGGAAAATAATAAAAAATGTAATAATGACGTTAATGAATTATGTTTTAAAATGAGTGACGTAATAATAATTAATTACTTCTTTAATGACAATTGGTTACTTTATAAAAGTAACTTTCTTATCTTTATCTCTCTTTCGTGTGTCATTCTTACGTCTCTTTTATTGTTTCAGTGGTGGACATCCTTATTTAACGGGTTTGTCGATAGCGGGTGGAATTTTCTGCTTAGGCGTAGAAGGAGCAATATTCGGTCCTTTATTGCTCTGCTGCATTATGGTCGCCATCAACATGAGTCGACGTTACCTACACTCGCCATCATCCGCAATGGAGAATAGAACGGTGTATCTGGATACGCCATAAAATATACGAATCGATATAACGTTACGCTTATTCGCTAATAAGACTAATACTTTAGTTGTGTAACATTGCGAGCTATTAGCTCCGGCTTTCTCATTGTATAATGAACGCTGCATCGACATGCAGCGAGCACACGAACGCACGACAGTGCGTGTAACTCGCGCTTTATATATTTCTATGTGATGAGATGCGCGCAATGTGACTGTACGATTTACTCGTATCTAACTTCAGCTTACGCTTATTAAATTTAAAGATATTTATATTATATATGGTGCGTGTGCGCGTATATTTGAAATAATATATTTTTTATTTATAAGCGTTTTCTCTCTTAAATGAAACGTCCTATTTCCTTTTTTTTTTTATGAATCTGAAATCAAGCAACTGAGATTATCTTCCGTGATCTTTGTATCTCTCGTGCAAGAGATATATTTTTTTATACTTATTTTTAGTTACCAATCATTATATGGAATATTATTTTATGTATCGACAGTGATACGTGTTTTATCGCAGTATATTGTTTCAGTTTATGTGTATAATTGTTATATTGGTTACCAATATTGGTTTGTGTATGTAGGAACAAATTGTACCACGTCGACTAACTTCATAGATCTAACATGTTATTTTTTACGTCAAAAACAAAGGTGTACGGCCAAAGATTATAATAATAAATTTCTCAACGTTTCGTTGCGTGTGTTAAACCTCAAATTATAATTTGCATTGAAGGTGCTAAGCGACCAAGGTATAACCACTATAACACAACAATGTTTAACTTGATGTCTGTGATAATCGGCGGTGCTGTGATTACGCTTATCTTTCTCATCGGATTAGAAATTTATTTGCATTACGATAATTATTTTCCATCAAGAGCAGCTTGAAGAAAGACGGTACTGATCCACTTGAAAAAAGTTTATTCTTTTGAGAGAATTCAGTACTTGCGATAAATTCATAATCAATATCTCGTATTACATGTATAACGAATCACGTAAGAGCACCCTAAACGTTAACGCGCGATTAATGTGCATTTTTTGTGCCGACTAGTTGTCAGCAAAATTACCACGTGCATTGTAAATATCGGACAATGTGGTCATTTTTATATCGTCGCGCAACAATTCCGCCGTGGTCGCTTCCTGCGCATGGAAAATAACTTCTTTCTGTTGCTCGAACATGTGAAAGCCATTTTCGGAGAAACGACCGCGTATGTTGCCCACTTCTAGCCACACAAACAGCGCTATATTATCTGTCGTTAATACGAGCTTGAAATCTGGATAATTGAAAAGTTTTCCAGGTAAATGAGCCTCCTCGATTCTTATCTGAAAGAAAATTAAATCTCGATTATAAATACATACAAAAATAAATCTAAATAAAGTAATCAACTTATAAAGGAAAATAGGCATTTAGGAATGTTTTTTTTTTTTATATTATCGCTCTCAAGTTGATTTTGTGACAGAGTGATGCGTTGAATGTGATTATAAATTACTAATAAATTCACTTACAGTGACATTGGCTATTGTTATATCCACGTTTTTTAACGCGGTGGGATAGATGTAATTAACCGGTGCAATTGAAGATCTGGATTCATCCGTGAGCGATAAGGTGACTACGCAAGATTTCTTGGTGGATTCCAACGAGCCGCAACCCGCCTGAGAGAGAAACGCGTCTAACCAGAAGGTTGAGATTTGAATGGCTTTGTTGGGTGGCTGAAAGCGTTAATAGTGTGTATACATATGTGCACTTACATATGAACAGCGTGTATAGAGTCTATTGTCGATATACTCACTACTATGACATTGTGATAGGATTTGGTGTGTATAGGCGTCATAGATTTCCAATTGTAAACGCGAATATCCACATGACAATTTGTTAACCAGAACAATTGGTCAGATACGACGTATATTGTAAGCTCATCGGAGTTCGTCAAGCGCGATGTAACAATAACGGGTGCGAAGAAGTCCTTGGCATAGTAATGAAGCATTTTCCATCGACCTTCGATATCTACAAGTATAAAACAAAGAGATTTTTAGAGTAAGAACGATGGAGTACAGTTGGAATTTTTTGAGTTCTATCTCTAAATTAATTTTACTTGTTCTAATCTTGAAGTATCAGTGCTTTTACCTATGGAGGACCATGAAGGCGCTTGCCACACGTCGTTCAATTGCCAATAGAGAGCCCCCATCGTCATACCCTCGCCTATGGAATTTACCTCTGACTTGAGTTGCCTGTACCCTTCCGTTTCTACTTTTACAGAAACTGCCTGATTGACCTGACTGAGATATATGTAACTTGCGAAATCTCGGAAGCTGTCGTTACTTTGCGGTATAATGAGGTTCTGCGAGATCAGCAGCTTCATCAACTCATTGCCGAATGGCAGATGTTGCCGATGCTTCACGAAATCGCTATCTATACTCAAGTCCTTCGCGCTCTCCACAACGGTTGCTATCGTGTATATCGACGGCCAAGCTTGAAATCCGTACTCTGAGCAGAATCTCGTTCTGGGATACTGAGTCACGTCCCATCCATTTCTGAGGTAGTTATAATAGTGAACTAAAAGGAGATGTTTAACGCTGTGATCGCAAAGACCGTGCAAAATTAACAATTGCATAATTAGAAACGAAGTTTAAGCAAAATTACTTCTTCTTTCATTCTTTTCTACTTTTCTTATTTCCACTTTATCAAATTTCCCGATGTTTCCAAAGAATGCACAGTTTTAAGTTGTGAAATTCGTTTTTATTTAGAACGAGCTGCTATATTAATTATGAATATTAATATCAATTACAATCTGACGATACGTTACCGTCACCGTAGAGATTTAAGTATGGATCTATTCCGGTGTAATTGTACGTTTCCTCGTACGCTCCGTTGCCAGGACTAGACACGAGGAACGGCCTTACGGGATCCAGTATCTCCACTTCCTTCTTTATCAAGTTCACATAAAGCTTCATATAATCCGTCCTGTATATCTCGGCGGAACCAGTGTTGTACCAATTCCCGTAGAGCGCCGCCTCGTTCTCGTTGTTGCCGGCCCAGAGCACGATGCTTGGGTGATTCTTCAGACGTATCACGTTCTGCACAACCTCCTCTCTCACGTTTTTAAAAAACGAGTCGGTTGTAGGATACATGGCGCAGGCGAACATGAAATCCTGCCAGATCATGATGCCGTACTCGTCAGCCAAATCGTAGAATAACTTGGATTCGTAAAGACCGCCACCCCAAACTCTCAGCATGTTCATATGCGTCTCCTTGGCGGACGATAGCAGGTGTCTGATAGTTTCCTCCTTCGCGCCCAACTCCGGGAAAATACTGGCTGGGATAAAGTTGCTACCTTTCGCGAAGATCGGCACATTGTTTATGCGGAAATAGAAGCTTCGACCCTTCTTCAACGGCTCCTCCACCAATTCCACCGTTCTGAAGCCTACACGGATCTGTTTGTGCAGTATTTCATACACCGTTGTCACCGTAGTGGACAAATAGTACAAGTTCTGCTCGCCGTAACCGTTTGGCCACCAAGTTTTCACGGCATCCTATGGAAGGAAGAAGAATGTTAGACCGCACCATGGGATGACGATACCGACCATTTAAAGAGTTTATCCTCCAACTGTTTAAAAAAACCTTATTTCAACGAAAAATGCAAATTTTCTAAAATTTAGATTTAAATTGGTTTGTAAGGAAAATCCATCATTCTTCTCTTTCTCTTCGCTTAGAGAAGAATGATGGATAAATGGGGCAAAGTTGAACAAAAATTTGATCTCTGTAAACGTTGATGCACTTACCGCAGGCACAGTTAGTTGAACGTTAATATTTACGTATCTCTCGTTCGTGTTGAGCATCGTTTCGTTAGTTTTACTGATGACCTCGTCCTGCGAGATGTGTAACGTCGACGCGGTCGTGACGACGAGACTCTGGGACTCATCGCTCTTTCTTTGCGTTACCTCGAGAAATATCGTGAGGAGAATTTGCCAGGTGTCATCTTTCTTGCGTATATCGGCTGTTACATCGTTTATCATTATATCATTCACAGGAACCAACTCGACATCCTTCCTGCAAACTTCTCATGTAATACGTAAGGACACGAGGTACAGATAAGGTGATCAGTTCTTAATTACCAAATGCCGATCGAGGGAAAAGCGGGGCCCCAGTCCCACGAGAAGCTAGCTTGCATCTTACGTATGTGGTTTACGTGGCATATTCCGTTGTATTCTTTGGGTACGCATACCGGTTGTACGATGTAACTCTTCTTCTGCTCATTGTATAAGTCCTCCGCTACTTTGACGGCTGAGCGGAACGCGACCTTTAGCACATTCTTTCCTTCCTGAAAATTTTCACATGAACAACTCGCATCATCAGCACACATACTTCACATGCACGTCGCCCGATCTCCTCACCTCGATATAATTCGTCACGTCAAACATGTATCTCAGGAACATATTTGAAGTCTCTCCGATCGCATGGTTGTTCAGAGTGATATTGGCGAACGTGTCGACTCCGTGAAAGATCAAGACAATCCTGCGGGCTCTTAGAAAATCGTCGCTCACTGAAAAACATGTTGTTTAGATTTCTCTCTGCAATTGCTAGGTGTTTAAGGATCTTCACATTGATGCAGACTTGATGTAGCTTCATGTTTGATTCAAATTTACCAATGAAATCTTTAGTGTAAGTCACAGATTGATTTCCGACCCAACGATTATTGACATCGTTTTTTCCCAGCAGATTGTCATCTATTATATTATCCATGTACAAATCCGTGTAAATTCCTCCAGGAACAGTCCCAGTAAACTTGATATCTGTGAAGTATAATAATCATGGAATCAGCTCTAATGATTAAAAAATGAAGGAAGATATGTCGTGAATTAGAAGAAGAATCATGCTATGTACTCAGTTATGTTATCATGTATAAACACCAACTAATAATAAGATCACATTAATGTTATAATTTTTCATTTAGCAAAGTGTGATATAATACATGTGTATAACAGTTATATTATTAAGTAAGAATTATAATATTGATGTAATGTTTTTGTTAGTTGATGTTTATTCTGGATGTTAAAACTTTATAAAATTGAGTCCTAATCTTATCACTATTGCATTCTTCAGAGAGACCCTCACCTAAAAAATATATTTTCATTATAATTTTAATAAATATAGACACACATAGTTGTACCATATGGCGAATCAATCTGACAAAAAAAAATTTGCATGCTTGTTGTTAATAAAAGACAAGTTTGGGAAAAGAAATATGTAGTACTCACCACATCCATTAATGGTCCCATTCCAAACGCCATTTAGGGTTATGATTTGACAGTTTATACTAATTAAGGATGAAATCCACAATACCAAAGTGAAGAACTTCATGTTACCTGGTAATGAATATGCTGATAATTACTTGAAGTGAAAAACTAATAACAATTAATTTAATGAAAATTCTGCGTGCATTTGATAGTTTTTACATTGTAGATTGTATGAAATCTTTTATAAAGATTGCAATAAGAATGAACAGTAGCTTATTCGAGTAGTAAATTTACACTATCTTTGATTCTAAAAATGCATTTCATAATCTCACATTGATTATCTTTCCCGATAAGACCAAAGTTTATTCTATAACCTTTGATACTAAGGGAGAATGATGATGTGCTATATATTACATTCATTTATCTCAATATTGTGTCACATGGCTGGTGGTGAGTTAATGATACGAAAGTGTCGATTGAAGAAAACGTTTTCAAATATAAAATACGTGTGTTAATATGAAATTTGTAAGAAACTCTCTTAAATTGACGTTATGTTGCAATTTTACTTATCAGTAACACAAGTATTACATTAACACAAGGTTAATGAGAACTCTTGCGACAATCTTCGTGTGTTATTTTATTTATAAACAACAAGTGTGATCTTATTAGTATAAAAATATTATATATCAATTTAAATTTCAGTGTGTCAATGTTACACATGTAAAATTATATTATTTACTGTGACGATTATATATATATATATATATATAATCTGTTAAAAAATGTAGTTTTGACTATGAGGCAATCATCAATTTGATGCTTTAGTAGTTCACCGTAGACTGCTTAGAATTACTGCTTAAAATTACTGTGCGCATATTGCAAGATAGAAGTATCATTCGTACGCGAATGGAATGTATTTACATATACTCAACAAATTGTGAGATATATCTATATATATACATATACATATATATATATATATATATATACATATATATATATATATATATATATATATATATATATATATATATATATATATACACACACATATATACATATACACATATATACATACATAATTTGTATATGTATGTAATATAATTAAATATATATATATATATTTAATATAGGGTGTAGTTATCCCGACTTTTTTAAATCTCCTGTAAACCCTGAAATTGTTTAAAGTTAGCAGACTGTTGATACTGCCAACTGTGTAATTCTTAATAACGCGCTTAACATTATCAGAATATGATATTCCTTTCTCCATAGGATTCACTGTTTATGAAATAATATCACGAATATCATTATAAAAAATTAAATGGAACTTTTAAAACGATATATTTCTTTTATATGTGAGAAATCGAATGCACACTTATTGTCAAAAAGCATGATTTGTGCGAAAAAAATAAATAATTGAGTAACAAATTTACAGCGTATGATACTGTAAAGTAGTAAATGATAAAGTAGGAATGTTAATAAAATGCGAAATAAAATAAGCGCCGATCGACAATGTTACGTAACAATACTTGAAATATCTCGGTAAAATTATCGCTTTTTGCCCCTAAATAATATCAAAGAACAAATATATATATGTTTGAGGAATAGTATTATCTTATAACCATTCTTGTAATCATATAAATCGACCGATCAATGCTTTCTCTTTCTGTTTGTAAACACTCGTGTTCTACTGTGAGAAGGCGACTGGTCCATGACATGTATATTGGGATTGCTGCTCGCACCTTTCTGGCTGCTGGGTTTGTGGGTGTAGTGAGACGAAGGGATGGATACGACGTCATCATCTGATTCTGAAAGTGATTAGATATAAAAATGAAATTAAGCCCCAAAAACAAATATTAAAAATTAAAAATTTAACACGATGATAAGCGCATCGACGCTAACGAAAAAATGTATTTGAGTTTCCACGAATTCATTGAACTTCTAATTTCCCAACTGATCCACATATTGTCTGCACTTACACAAACACATTGATAATTGCAAATTTTCAAATGTTTTGACATTCAAAATTGGCAATCGAGATAGTGATAATGAAACTATTACAGAACAATGTTCTAAAGAGTGTACCGTGCAAATGCTTCTTTCTACTTTCTATGCATCGTCTAACGTGCTGATTATACTCCAGTTCATCTCTCGTTTTGTAGCTGTCGCACACATTACATTTGAATAGATTTATGTCGTCGTCGTCGCTCTCATCGTTTATCTCGAACTGATTGCAGTCGGCGGCGTGATTTATTATTTCATCAGGTGGAAACGGCTTATTGCATATAGGGCAATTGATGTTGTTTGTTGAGTCGCTGACTTTCTCGTGCCAGTTACCGTTCTGCGAGACGGACTGCTACGAACAAAAGAGAATTGTTTGTCTTAATGATAGACAGTAAAGAAGTGGCGATCGTGTGATATCGCGGAGTGACATATATTGTGAAACAGAGAGTCTGATATTAGACACATATTAGATATAATATATAATGTTAGGTATAAACTAGATCATCTGTCTGATATCCTAACAAGACTAAGATACTCTCATTAACTCACTTGATTACTTTCCTCGTCGTCCAGCAATTCACGTTCCCAATTCACATCTTTGCTCTTTATCTCGCACTTGTCCTCCTTTTTCCGTTGTTCGTCGAAATCTACTTTCTTTTCCTTGCCGCTTCGCTGTCTGTCGCTCTTTCTTTCCTGGTGTGTCGTCGATGTCTCTCTCAACGTCTCCCCATTGTTGGATGACAGTTGTCTCTCTTGCAATCGAGACTTCGCTTCCTTCGGTGACCGAGTTTCCTTTTGTAGGATTGCTGCCACTTCTCCGTCGCTATCTTCTTCCAGTTTGCGACGGATTTCCTCGTCGGTCATCGTGTTGTCCTTCTTTTGATTTCTCGTTCGTTCGACCTCTCTATTTTCCGCGGTGCCTTGTATCTTCAGAGACAATCTCCCTCTTCGGAGTCTGGGAAGATGCGGACGCGCTTTCGGAGTGGAAGGTACTGCTCTTTTCGGCTGCGTGATCAACACGGGCGACACTCTTTCATTCTCCTCGTCCTCAGTTTTCCTTCTGCGAGATAATTTGACATCTTCGTCGTCAATATGCATAATATCATCGCCGTCATTGTGAGAATGCTGTTGACGCGCGGTCAACGTTGCTGCCTCGTGTCCGCTAGGAGTTTGCGTATGTTGTTGATTCGCATGATCGGTTACGTTGTTTGACTTGGCAGATTGGATCTTCTTTTTCTTAACACGAGCGAACTCGTACTGATCGTACAGGTCTTCGTCGCTGGAACTCTCTTTATTCAGACTCGCGCATTCCTTCGCGATGAGAGAATTTGCCTTACGCTTACTAGACCGCTCGTAACTATCTCTATATGCACATTCCGCCTTCGGAATCAGCTCAGTCTTAGGTTCTGTTACTGGCTTTCTATCCAAACTGCCGTTAGCAGTGCCGACCTACAGAAACGTTGAAGCAAGGATTAGAATCAGAGAACAGACAGAATGATGTAGACAAGTATACTCGTTCTTTTTTGTACATAAATATAATTTATTCAAAAAGATCTTGTAGTTTACAGTATGTAATGACCGCGTTCTTACGAACGCTCACGTGTACATGATCCGTATAAATGCACAGTTTCAAAGTATCAATAGAAAATATCAAACATCTTTCTTCGGCAACAAAATGCCAGTGGCTCACAAACAACTCTCTGTTGTTGTTGTTGTTGTTGTCGTTATTGTTGTTTTATATATGTATGTATACCAATAGTAAGTTAAAACGACCAAAGCGACATTGGCAAGTAATATTATATGGAAGAAATTTATATATAGCGTTAGAGTATAAATCCATTCGAGATAATAAATGCGTATATCTTGGAATTATATCGAGGTATCGTACTGTACAATTTTTTCAGGAAAAAATGCGGAATTATACATCGCGGATTTGTAGTGCAGAAGAACGAAAACAAAAATGGATAATTGGGGAGAAAGATCAAAAGAAAGAAAGAAAAAAAACTGATGTTCTATACTTGCGACGTTCGTCGTAAGAAGCCTTCCGATGTGAATTGAGCCTCCCGTGATACGACTCTCGAGAGACAACTCGTGGATAATCTCGATCGCTCCTCGATGAAGTCGCGCCAAGTTCATTCGCAGAGCTAGGAGACTCAATCGAGCACATCGACAATGTGCGACTTCAGCGGGCTTAATAATATCTCCGAGCGAATACAAAGATACTTACGGCTAAGGTTTTACGGATCGCAAAGTGGCGAAACGAAAATCAGATACTGACGAAATCTCTCCGTGACACCGAATTTCAATCGCGTACATGGAGATATCGTATTAGAGAAACGCGTGCAGGCGCGCGAGGAGTGTATACATACATTTTTTCACTTTCTTTCTTTCTTTCTTTCTCTATTTTCCTTGTCTCGTTCTTTCTCTGTCTCTTCGCCGAAAGAAAGAGCATTTCGCGCTCGCGTTAGCGATACGAGCGGTACGGTTTGGATTGTAGGGAGCTACCCACCTCGATGGGTACGCCCCACTCAAATTTCGCATTCGCAGGACGCTGCCAACTGTACCACAAGTCCGCCACTTCCCTCAAGTGCTGGCCCAGAGCCCGCATCTTTTGGTCGTGTTGCTCGGACGTGTACGTCTTGTCGCGGCATCCGGAGGAGGAGGGCGCGCATTTTCGCGCCGCGAGTCGGCTCCTCGGCTGTTGCAAAGGCACGTCGTTTTCGTTGATACAGACGTCGAGTGGGTTCATCCGCCACCTCTCCATCCGCTGGTAGTAGGTGCTCTGCGTGGCACACTGCATCGTCTTCGCATCCGCCGGCGAGTTCTGGCATTCTTGTGCGTCGTTTCCTGACTTAGTCGGAACGGGACGACTCGCGCCCGACTGCTCGTGCTGCTGCTTCTCCGACGACGCTGTCTCGTCGTTCTCCGCGCTCTTGCGCCCTTGCGCATCGAAGATAGACGAGTTGGACGAGCTCTCCGGACTGCCAGAGTGCCGAGAGTTCTTGCGTTCTTGTTGCGGAGACGTACGACTCGGTTTGCACGTCACTTTGGGCAACTCCTGCGCGACGACTATCTGCTGTTCCTGCGATTCTGTCTCGGCTGCCAGATCCGATAGGCACTCGTTGTCGGAATGTTGCTCGTTGTCCTATTGAAACATTGCAAGAAAAAAGCAGAAAGATTAATTTCTGTCTTCATGGATCCTTCGACGAGCTTGCATTCTTCTCGATTTCCCCACAATCGTGAACAACGTACCTTCTTGTGTGCGTGTTTGTTATCGGTAGCAACATTCGGTGTAGTCTCAGAATTACTTAGGAAACCAAGCAAGTGCTTCATTTGTTCGTAAGTATCCGTTTCATCGTAGATTCCCATATCTAAACAACAATAAAAAATTGGTCATTGCATGTTTAATACAGCACACTACCCAGATAGCACAGAGAATTCAAAAAGAATTCAGTTATATGTTACTAATTCTGAGTTCATTTTTAAATGCAAAAAGAATTCTTTTCACTGAACTTCTTTTTGCACTTGAAAATGAATTCAGAATTGGTGACATATGACTGAATTCTCTTTTAATTCTTTTTGAATTTCCTGTGCTATCTAGGTAGGTTTCAAAATGGTTTAAACCCTTTTTTTGTGCAATTTGGAACGTAACTGATGGTTTAGCGAAAGAACTAGTTTGTGATTAATTTTTAGGTATCAATGTACAAATGTGTTCAATTTACATGTGATCTTAGGGTAAAATACTCAATTACATATTTTGGTATTACAAAATTATTGATATCTTTTTTAGTAATACTCTAGAAAAACATGTCAATAATTGCGTTCAACAGAGAACGCTGCTTTAAATCTGTTGTAACTTTCTCTACTGAACACAGCCATTAATACTATAGAAAAGCCTGGTTTTTCTTACAATCAACATTGCAGTTAAATTTCTTGTCTACATTCTATGATTTCAAAAAGGAACTTCACAACTGTGAACAACAAGCTTTTTGATTATAAGAAAAAGTAGATTTCTCTAAAATATAAACGACTAAAAATGATATCAATAACAAGGTGTTTCATTCTGTTGGATGTTGAAGTAGTACTGACTATTCAGATCATTTCTCTCTCAATCTAACTGTCTTCAAATTACACGTAATTGGTCTCACATCTCACAATGATCTCAGACATGTTAAAATATCATGAATTTATATACGTACATTTTATAAGGACGCAAATGATAAATACGTGTGCGTGCTTGAACTCGACGAAGTTTAAATTCGCAATACTTCATATATCGTCTGTTCTTTTCAGCTGCACTGCTGAACTGATGCAATAAGTTAGAGTGTGAAAACATATACTTGTCTCACTTTAACTTATTGCACCAATTCAGCAGTACATCTGAAAACAGACAACTTGACAAATTTCAGCGTGATGTCTCGCCCAACATCGTACACTATAAACAACGAGTCACGAGATCATGCAAAATGATTCGGAAGACGCGATTGGCGATTGGAAACTTGATCAACTAATCATCGACAGGCAGCAGTGTCGTAATATTTGACTGTAAACACCTGAATTTACCTATGAGTTGCTTCTTCATATTTTTCTTCTCCTCAATTTCCTTCGCAGTCAATCGTTCGTTCTTTTCCCGCTCCATGCCGTCGGACATGTCTCTCTCTCTCCCTCGACGTGAATCCTCCGTAAATCCTGGGGCGATTTGCTACTCACGACGATCAGTTCCGACGACGGAACGTAAATACGAGTCTCCCTGAGCGATCAAGCATGTCTGGTCGTCTCTCCCTCCCGTTTTCGCCCTTCTCCGCACAGCTCGACCCGATCGCCACCGATACGCCGAACTGCGCCGAACGTACGATGTCAGGTGCTCCTTTCGGGCATCGGTCGTAATATTATCGCACCGCCGCGGAATCGACGACGCGTCCCCGCTATCGACAAGCCCCGTTGAGTCGCGTCGACATCAACGAGAACTCGCGCCGAGATTCGCCCGTTTTACGTAATCGTTCTGCGATCACGTATCTCGAATTCCGTAAATATGCAACGCAACAGAAGCGGCAAACGGACATCTCGTTCGTTCGTCGCATTCGAGTGTCAAATGTGTGCGTGCGTGTGTATGCATGCGTCGAGACTGCCGGCCGAAAAACTTGCCGTACACTCGCGCCCTCTCGCAGGATATCTCAAAACGAGAAATACTAACCTCCCCGCTCGAGGCTCGATCGGTAAAAACTCAGGCTTACTTTCGCCAAATTCCGATCACAGTAATTGATGATTAATCGCGACAACAGTAATTCTTAGTTATGTAATTTGTCGTTTAATGAGAAAAAGAAATATTTATATTTCCATATATTAGCTAAATAGAGCATACGATGCTTGATTGTTAGCAATTTTAGATAGATTATGAAGAAAGAAAGAAAATAGAAAAATTTGCTCACTCGTTTCAAGGACAAGCTGTCTTTCATCCTCCGCGTTGGTAACTCTGTTGACTGAGTTAATTAGCTCAATTAGAATTTGATGAGTTTTTTTGTAGTTTTAAGGGGATGCTGGAGTCGATGACGAACTCGAACAGTGTCGATAATGTAGAGACGATCGTCACTAACATAATGACGCTATCCTTTTTGTATTTCTTGTATATACTTATATGAATGTGTTGCTTTGTTTTACTACATTCAACGGAAAACTTAACTAAACTTTTTCGATATTTTTAAGCTTCCAAATGCATATACAAAGGTTCTTCAAAATTTTTCTGTTTGGAGTATCCATTCTTTCAATATATACAATAAGCTGCGGAACTTTTGGATTAGGCAAATATTACGCTAACTGATAGCTTGAGATTTTACATTAAAATTTTTTATTCGTTTTCGTCACATATCGAGCAATACTCCTATTTATTTTTGCACGTACTTTCATTGCGTAAAAGTATTTGTAATTCTGTGTAATCAACACGACATAAACTTTGCAGAAAAATATCAGTGTTCTGTCGGTAAAGTTTTCAGCTTCAGCATTCCCTTAAGAGCTTTTGATGAGAGTTATTCTCGGTAGACTCTGCGGGTAATCAGTGTTACATGAGTGCGACGACAGCTTGTTGGTTTCCCGTGTCGTCTTGGATGGCGCTTTAGTGCGGGAATGTACTCGACAGCTGACAGCTCGCCGTAATCGCCCGTGACGTCGCATTTGGCGACGACGCGACGAGACGTGTGTTGGTTGGTTTGTGTTCGTCATCGTGGGTATTATACCGCGATCGTTATTCCAGCGCGGCTGCGGCGACGGCACAACAGGAAATATGATAATTACCCCTATGGTTGATTAATTTAACCGCACGCTGTTTGATAATAACATGCTGCTAATATATGATAAGCCGCACACGTCTGCAGACCATTCCGAAGTAAGACCGAGCCGAACCAATAATCGTCGACGGATCGCGACGGGTTTCGTGCGGCGTGTCGACACATGTATCATCGTAGAATAACCTAGTGGCAGTTCCTCTCGACCTCGACAACGATTGTTCAATTTGCTTAACATTGGCGTGCCACAACAAGCAGGTACGAAATTCCGCAGATCTCATTATCCGAAAGCCGATCGTGTCGCGTCGCTCGCGACGTCTCGCATATGTCGCGTTCTTTCGCAGTAACTCTGACAATCTCGGAGACAACGTTGTCAGTTGGACAAAATTGGTGAATTTTAGATCTGCGTCTTGTTAAATTTGGATTTACATCGCCTCTCGTGAAACGCTCGTGCTCTCTGTTGTGTTGTCGCAAATTGAAGCCACATCATCTTCCATTGCTACTTTTATCCATTGAATTGTATCTGTCAATATTTATTTTTACGATTCTTTACGACCGAAATTTGTGCGAATAAAACAGTAGGTTTATTTTTTTCCTTTATAGCTCTTGATTAGTGCAACAAGTTAGAGTGAAAGAAAGTATATGTGTTTCACTTTAACTTATGGCATTGGTGCAGAAGTATAGTGTACATATATTTATTTACTTCAGCTTACATTACCAGGAAGAGATTTGGTTTATAATTTTTTTTACTTTACTCACTTATCTGCACACTTACTCCCTATAGTTACTCTTACATTACATCTTATTCTAATTATTATCTTAACCTACACCTTAGTTTTTTTTAATCCTTACACATTTAACTTTTAACCTTTGCCTTTTACTTTAACACTTAAGGAGCGTCTACATTGGAAGTAAGCAATAAGAAGTAGGAAGTAAGAATAAGAAATTGACTAATCATAGTTGATTATTCTTCTCACATTTGACTGTGGTTGGTCAATTTCTTACTCTTACTTCCTGCTTCTTACTACTTACTTCCAATGTAGACATCCCTTTAATCTTCTATCCTTATGTCTATATATCTGCTTTTAATTTTACTTTATTACATATTTTCTCTATAACCTACTTACATTGTACTTCTTACCTTGCATATCTTATTTGATATCCGTCATCCTTCTCTTTTTAAATCTATTAGCTATTCTTATATATTCTTATTTATTCCTACTTCTTCTTTTCTATCTTTACTCTTTCCTTTCCTTTTCCTATTTTTACAACTTTATAGTTCTCTTTGTCCCAAAAATCTTTCTCCTTTTTTCTTTCCATAACTTTGTTAAAATTCTTTCTTTTTCTTTATCCAACTTATCGTCCCATATCCTTTTTAATCTTTTCTCTTCATTTTGTATTGTCGCAGAGTTGAAGCCACACCTTCATACCACACCATTACTACTTTTATTCATTGAATTGTGTATTTATCAATACTTATTTTTACAACTTTGGAAACTTGTGCAAACAAAACAGTAAGTTTGTTCTTTTCCTTTTCTGATTGATGCAATAAATTAGAGTGAAAGAAAGTATGTGTTTTACTCTAACTTATGGCACTAGTGCAGAAGTATAGTGCAGAAATAGAGGAAAAGGACAGACTTAGTGTTATCATCGATAATGTTTTTGACTCTCTAGTTTTTTCTGTAAGAATATAAATCATTTGTATTTTTTATTTGTATTCTTTCACAGCCATCATGATTGGAATATACCACCTGGGACTGTATTTGTTATTATTCGGGAGCTCCATCGGCAATTACACCACGTGGGATTTCCAACTGCTATGCACGGACATGTATCCACGAGTATTCACGAGTTATGTGCCTCGTGGTAATTTGACTGGAGGGACTTTCACACCACAGCTTCGTATATCCAATATGCAGGAATGCGTTATGACATGCTGTAAAAAATCTTTGTGCAATGTGGCATTTATGCACAACAGCACGTGTTACCATATAGAATGTGAGAATTCCATGATGTGCATACCACTGTTCAGACCTGAATTTGTAAATGATAATCCACCTAGTATGGTATTGGTCAAACCTGTGGAGGGCAACAAAATGTGGAGTGACTTGCTGGAAGTCAATGATGATATGGTTGGGTAAGTTCTGAGATTGAATGAACAAGCATGTTAAGCTAACAACCAGCTTCTTCTTTTACTGAAAGGCTTAAAAAGTAACAATAAAATTTTTTAATGCATTATTGGTTACATGACGGATACCTAGAACATTGAGTACAGATGGCACTGAACAGGATCAAGTGTTATTCTATGAAGGAAATAAAAACACTTGTACAGATCAATCGAGCTGTCTGGATACCGAAATTTGTGTGAAACATGACAACACTGATGTTGGAACCTGTCAATGTCCTTTGGGTTTCAGAAGAAATATTGCAGGTAAGTTTATACATTTTAATTTGTTGGGTTATTTATATAATAGATACTATTAAATTATATATATTTCATAATTTTTTTTTTCTGGAAAGAGGGAGAGTGAGAATATTTATAAAATATATATATATATATATATATATATATATATATATATATATATATATATATATATAAATCACAAAAAAAATTATGTTTAAAAAAATCATGTGTGTATATATATATATATATAAATTATAATTTATAAAGTTTTATGTAAAAAAATTGTCTTCAAAGCCACAATTGTTATATTATTAGTAAAAATAATTATTTTGTAATGAATTATATCTTTATGATTATTTTGTAATGAATTATATCTTTAATTGTTTTTGCTTTTGTCGGTACAGGTATTTGTACAATCATAGACGAGATAGAGAACGCAGAGCTGGGTGTAACACCACAGGCAAAAGTTCAAACCTTAAAGGATGCTAATACATCGATGAAACCGACTGTGAAGCAACTACTAGTCTCGGCAGTTTCCAAGGAAGTGAGACTGCCAGAAAATGAAGTCACGCTGTCCGCGTATACCGTGCCCGCTGAACGAGGCAATCAACATTATAATTACGCTTGGAGTCTCCTCAGTCAGCCAGAGGGGCACACTGGAACGATGACTGATCAGAATCGCGTTACCGTAAAGTTGAGTAACCTGTCGGAAGGCTTATATACATTTAAGGTGGCTGTGAACAATCCGAACGCTTACGGAGAAGCCTACGCCAATGTTAGCGTTTTACCTCGTACGTATCTTTAAAGTTGAAGTACTAATTCTTACTATCGATGATATTAACATAGATAATGTCATTATCGATAATACTATCGTTAATAATAATGTGCGCAGTACATGATGTCGAAATTATCGTTGTGATATTTCTGTTTTAGCGAAACGCATCAACCAAGCGCCAATCGCTATAATTTCTCCTGCCTCGCAGATTGTTAAACTACCGAATACAGGCGCAGTATTAGACGGCTCGAATAGTAAGGACGACGATCGCGTTATCTCTTATCATTGGGAACTACAGCAAGGTCCGATTGGATATCAACCCAACCTTGTAGATACACCCACACTCCAGTTAAATAATCTTATTGCCGGCAATTACACATTCAAGTTAGTATATTTATTGTTTGTATATATTCGTCGATGAATTATATCTATGTTTTTTTCCAAGAGGAAAAATCGATGTTTTGAGATTTTAGTTGTGGAAAATTTGGAAAAAATGAAATAGATATTGACTTTTTTTTTAAATAATGTAAATATATTGCTATTGACGTGATGTTTGTATAAAATAGAGTCGTAATAGTCAATTAGGATTCCTCTAAAATTTAGAAACTATTATCTCTTTATATCTTTTCTGTAGACGATTCTCATAAATCGTGATATTTTTCTTCAGATTAACGGTGGAAGATTCTGATCACATTAGCAATTCGACAAGTGCCAATATAACGGTCCTGAAAGTGATTGACTATCCTCCCAGCGCGAATGCAGGACAGGACATCATCATTTACCTGCCTCAGAATACGCTGACGCTCAATGGTAACTTGAGCACTGACGATCGAGGCATAGCGAGTTGGGAATGGACGAAGAGCCCATCCGATCAAAATAAAGCTGTGGATATGCAAAACACAAGAACACCTTACTTACAATTGTCGAATCTGGAAGAGGGAATGTACACGTTTGTGCTTAAAGTAACAGATAACTCCGAACAATCTTCGACAGCGGAAGTGCACGTTTTTGTGAAACCTCCGACAAATAAACCACCGAAAGGTATTGGGACTATTTTCTTAATTATTCAATATCTTAAATTGATTAAATTTTGAGACAAAAAACATTGACTTACCTTCCACTCTTACTGAACAACACTTATTTAGGAAGTTTAAAATATATATTAATTTTTAATTAGTTTTCTGACTAATTTTGCTGTAGCTGACGCAGGTGACGATATAAGCATTGCATTGCCGTTGACACGCGCTGTTCTGAATGGTACAAGAAGTAAGGACGATATAAAGATCGTTT
This sequence comes from Odontomachus brunneus, assembly GCF_010583005.1. Classification (NCBI taxonomy): domain Eukaryota; kingdom Metazoa; phylum Arthropoda; class Insecta; order Hymenoptera; family Formicidae; genus Odontomachus; species Odontomachus brunneus. The sequence goes on from NW_022639463.1 coordinate 1,077,006, forward strand.
TGTACCATTGGGAGCAAGTAAGGTACAATTTTCTTAATTTGTTACATCTTGCGTCGCGTTACTGTGTACTTTAAACTGTCATGCTGCATCTTCCTGTTACAGCGGGCCTAATAATGCTGAATTCGCCGCCGTGAATGAATCTGTTACGAATATTACGAAATTGACGAAGGGCGATTACGTATTCAAACTGACTGTTGTTGATGATAACGGAAATATAGATTCGGATATAGTCAATGTGAAGATAACCCAAAGTATGTATCGTACTATTTGCAGTTTTTTCATCTTTATATCTACTTGCAGTTTGTATATTTACGAGAAATTTTACTTTTCAGATAAAAACGCGCCTCCGAAAGCAGACGCTGGTGGCGATCAAGTTATGACAGCACCGATCAGTGTATTGATCATCAATGGCTCGCAGTCAAGTGACGATTTGAGAATAGGACAGTGGTTGTGGACCAGAGATCAGCCTAGTCTTGCGATTGGTACTATAGTTCAGGACACGGATAAGTCACCAGTCTTGATGGTGAGGGTTAAAACGTGAATTAGTTCAGTATTAGTAATGAATTAGTTGTATCACACTTCAAGTATTTCATGATGGATATACGTTTTTCTGCATCGCACTATTTTGGTTCTTTTTTATTTTACAGTTAACCGATGTAATTGCCGGTAGATACGTTTTTCGGCTGAAAGTAACGGATGACCAGGGTCTGAGCAGTGAAGACACCGTGTCGGTAATCGTGAAACCTGGTCGGTGTCGATGCTAAACAAAATATATTATTATTTTGTAATATTGGCTGCTTTTATAAATTAAAACTTTTCGCCTGTTATAGATCCACAATTATTGCATCTGGTAGAATTAACGCTGAACATCGGAGCCAGCATGCTGACCGTGTCGCAGAAGAACTCGTTGGTGTTGAAACTACAGATGTTATTGCGAGATGAAGCTTCGATCGTCGTGCGCAATTTGAGGGCAGAACCGCATACCGGAAAGGCTGTCTTGGTGTTTTACGTGGAAAAGAAAGGAGGAAAGATAGCGCTGCCGGGTCCGGAAGTGGTTAAAAGACTGAAGGAGAAATTGCTTCAAGATTCTGGTCTTTTACAGCTGTCGGTTGCTAATATCGATACTGCTGTGTGCCAGAATAATTGTTCAGGTATATATTAGATATATATTAGGTATATATTAGTTCAGGTATATAGAACATAGAGCACAGAAGTATCATAATCACAAATATCATAAAATATTCATGTGTGTGCAAAAACAATCTGTATCTATCTGTTCTGAAAAATTGAAAATTTATAAAGCGTGGGATTGGAGTTATAATAAATTTTTATTCAAAAGTTTTTGAATTATCGTATCTCTATGTTATTATGTTTAGGTCACGGCGTGTGTGATCAGGAAACGAGACAATGCATGTGCGAAGCATTCTGGATGCAGAACTTAATACAGAAGTATTTCGGCAACGGAGACTCCAATTGCGGTATGTTAAATCATTCTTTTTATCCTGACGACATAGGAGGTGTCCCACATCGTCTTTCTAATTATGAATTGTTAAAAGGCAATATCTAATATTTCATTAAATTGTCTTTCAGATTGGAGTATTCTGTATGTGATAATAGCATTGCTATTATTAGTCGTATGTTGGGTTGGACTTATTTGGGGACTCGTTTGCTTGTGTCAGAGGATATGCGCCGGGAAAAGGCGTTCGCTTCGACCTAAGAAGAAACCAGCGCGTTATTCTCTCTTGCAACCGGAACCAGAAGACGATAGCAGTGCATGTAAGTGACTTGTTTCATCGTTTAATTTTTCAGAGTGAGACGACAATAACAATCAATATTGTATTACTTGAAAATATTTGAAGATTTTAGAAGATATTTGAATATATCCAATTGAATATATACAATTTAATATGTGTGTGTGTGTAATTTTTTTTTGCAGTTTCAACTCACAAGATGGTGTTGTCAGAGTCCGACACCGATTCCGACGATGTCTTGTTTGAGCATCGTAAGAGTAAGAACGGTAATCACATAAGAAACGGTAAATCTCGAAATGGATTTATCAAGGTTGGCCCTCGAGTGAAAACATGAGGTAGTGAATTTATGATTTATGTTGCGATACGTCTTGAATTCTTCGCTAGATACTACTAGATTTATGGGAAGTGTTGAATGTTCGAAGTTCAAAGTTTGACAAATTTAATTATTTGAGAAGTCTCTTCTCTCGAGTATATCGGCAACCCGTATTATATTATATAGAAAGTGAATACAAGATAGAGTCGAGATATCACTCATTTCGATTTTGCGTATTTCAGAGATTCCGTGGCGACGGCGCAACGATAAATAGCGCACAATTGTGTGTAAGTTCGGCCAAACTTAAAGTACTACTAGTCATGAAGAGTGAAAGTCGAATTATGTACCTTACGAGAATGATATGATTCCTCAGAGATTGGTATTGGTTAATAATGTTCTATGAGAGAGGTAGACAAACTCTGAGCATTGTTCATAGATATATATGCGAAAATAACACACTACGTCACACACGTTACTTAATTTATTTTAAGTATTAGTTTTATTTCTGTGTATTTTTATCACGTGATTCTGGCTGTGCCAGTGATCGGTGATGCGATTGCAGATGTCGCATCGAACTATTTAAGAGCTTGTCTAAGTATTATTACGGCCTTAGAAAGTATTTAAATTAATATGTATAGTAAGCACTCTATCACGTCTATGTCGTTTATATGTACTGCTTACTCTTTAATATGTACATTGTCGATCTTATTTTTACACTATATGGATACTGAATAAAATTTGCTATCCATACGTATCTCTTACACGCCTGTTTAATCAAATATGGAACATAATTGCGAATTAATATCGTTATAAAGTCTTCGACTTCACACGATTTACATATAATTCCTGTCTAATGAGTAATTTTTCAAGTTTTAAAAATCCTATCCAGAAAAAGTTCCTATCCAGAAACTAGTTGAAGAAAAGTTCTTTTTTTTCATTGATTCATAGATATAGAGTATTTTGTTCTTGCCATGATTCTGCGCCAGTAAACATCGCATTCACACGTAAGAAGTAACAGCAAATCTTTGTATAATGCGCTGAATGAGAAATGCAAGTATCAAAGTGACGACTCCGCGTGAGCGGTGAACGTTTCATGATTCAAGGCAAGTTCCACGCGCGTTTGGCTCGTAGCCTGTGTTTCGGTGTTATTTTTAACCCGCTGTGCTGTAATGAACGAGTTTCGAGTAGTTGGAAGCCTTCAAGCAACCCGCTGATCCATATGCGCGTCTTCCAATAACTATTCCTTCGTTTTCGGTAAGTCGTTGGTGTGATTTTGATATATGTATCGTTTTATCGTACTCTCATTGACATTCACTTTGCAGCGTGTCACAATCGATGGATTTTGCGAACTGTTCGGCAAAACGAGCCTCGAAGAGTTGCTGCGGTCGTGAGACTGGAATGGATAGCGAGCTCGGAAGTTGTGATCATATCTACGCGAGTTTGGTCGAGTGCAACAGCAAAGGTATAAATAAAGAGGAGTTTCCCGTTAACGTCGAACCAGGAACGATAGGATCTACAAACAAACGGTGAGTGATGTTCAATATGCAGAAAAAAGAAAATCACTCGAATTAAAATTGCAATTTATTATTAATTGCATTATATATGCGAGCAAGAAGTTATCAAGTATCTGTGTACGTTTCGTTTTTGATACTGTTATGTGCGTTAAAAGAGAAGAGTTTCGTTAAATCTGCTGACACGCATTAATTCGTAAAGTACATTAAAAATAGAAAAACCAGGAGAGCATTACTTTCTTGCAATGTGTAACATAAGCGATTCTAATCACTTCCCAGCAATGAAGATCCCAGAAAGAAAGCGGCTTCTTGGTCTACGAACTCCAAGATCTTGACGCATCAGCCTTCGCCCGTTTTGACTCACAAAATGAGCGGCGAAGTCGACGAAGCGTCGCCAAGAGAGGTAATGCGCTCCCCGTACAGATTATCGTACGATGCGAATTTCCAGTGTCCCCGCTGTGGTCGGAGGATGGAGGAGCCTAGACTTCTTCCTTGCTTACATCCTATATGTTTGTCGTGCGTCTACGAATTGATAAGCAGGCGTAAGTAGCTGCGGGTTGTCGTATACTTTTCATGTTGGAAACGAAAAATTTTATCCAATGATCAATGACAATCAGTTATTGCAATTGTAGCGAAACTCGATTTCACTAGAAAATGTGATGACAGATTTGATCAGTCGAGAAAGACGTATTAACGTGAACGGAACTCTGTGTGTTTGCAGCTTCCTACGTTCCTCTGGGCAGCGATACACGAGACTACAGTCGAACGTATGCAACGACGATCAGCTTTCGCGAAACGTGTCCGTTATGCGACTCGTACTTGCCGGGCGTGAACTCTTCGATACCGCCGCCGCATTATCCTTTGCAACATCGTTTAGTCATGGACACTGTGCGACGCAAATTGGTCAACAGGGTACTCTGTGATACCTGCGCTGCTGAGGTTCCGGTAAAACAATCGAGTATATCGATACTTGGTCGTCGTCGTTGTTTGCAATCTTTTTATCTTGCCGTGTCTGAAGAAACATGATCTTATTAAAAAAATATATATATTTTTGAAATAGAATATAAAAAAGCGTGAATTGCAGAATTGTAGAAATATTCTATGAACATTAACTTTCTTTTTTAAGGCGCTTATACAGTGTTCTACGTGTTTACGTAATTTTTGCTCGGAGTGCGGCAGACAACATGAACAACAGAATATTACAGAAGCGAGAACAACGAATCATTTAATGAGGCCACTGTGGGAGGCTACCAAAGTACGACGGACGATTCTGTGCCAGACGCACCCAATACACGCCTTGAGATTTTATTGCATCGCGTGTCAGCAGGTTTAACGAGACTCTTCTCTTTTAACGCACATAACAGTATCGAAAACATGACGTACAGAGATATACTTGATAACTTTTTAACTCGAATAACATGTGGAGTAAGCATTAAGTGTACGATTTCCAGGTGACGTGTAAGGAATGCATGTGGAGTATACAACATCGAGGACACGCTAGCGAAGACGCTGTCGGAGTGGGAAAACGAGCCAGCGTCTATTTGACAACGATGTTGCAAAGGGCGAGAATGGTCTTAAATAATCTGTTGACTCAGTACGATTACGATGTATTTTCTAATAACGCCTTCGAGGAATCGCAGAACCTAGCAAAGTCCTACAGGTACATACGTTTTAGTTTTATATGTTGTAAACTGGAAATTATAATTTGGACGAACTTTTGGAATATTGTATGACTATGGAGCCATACAATATTCCAAAAGTTTATACATTTTTACTTTAGTCGCGTACAGCTAAAGTATAACATTTTAGTACATTTTAATACATGGGACCACGAAAATTTTATCTTAATATCTTCGTACTAAGGTACATAATCGTCATGTGATCAATACGAAAGTAACGAGCAAGTGAACGTAAATAAACAAATGTTACGATATAATTGTCATTTGAGGTACAAAACATTATACATTCCAAAGATTCAAAATGTAAGTTAGAACGTATTTTGTCCAGGTTTAGTTAAGTATCTTGCGAATATTTATAATTAATATTAATGTAACTTAAATATAAAAGTGTAGCCCATAACACCAGCATCCTTCTTCCTCAAGACATTCTTCCTTAAACGTTCAATACAAGTCCATCATCGTTGCTGTATCATGCAGCTATTTCTTCGACTTTAGAATGATTAATTTTAATTATCAACATCAAATATCACAGCATATACAAATGTAATCTCATAGCACTTGGACTTTGATAAGCTTGTTTAACACTAGACTTTTTCTCTATAAGCCTCAACAATTACTATTTGTCTCAGTTCGAGTTTTATTATTTATAGATAAGAGAATGCATTTTCTAGTAAGAAAATGCAAGTTTGAAACATTCCATGTTCAAAAGTAATACTTTCGTCTTTTTTTGTATGATTGATATCCGCAAAGAAAAAACTGGAATATCCGAATAAAAAATATTTGGTCCAAAAGACATTTTATTATCTTATTAAAACTTACAGCGTAAGTTGATGTATGGATTTTCGCGTGATTAAGCAACGTCCGTTGCGCAATATGGATCCACAGCAAGACCAATGGTTAACACCCGGATGTCCAACGTGTCCATGGCCGCAACCTCTGTATCCACCTTTACAGAAAACAGAATAGTTTTATTTGTCTTCTTAAAGCTATGAACAAGAGATACTTCAAATATTGCTTTTATAAATCTTAATGCATCTATCTCTTGTTGAACTCTTTCTTTTGCTCATAGTCTACATAGTCTACAGCTACTGTTTTAAGATTTCACCATTATATTAGCAAAGTTGAAGCAATATTTACCAGGCATGGTGCCTCTGCAACCACAGGTTATTTCTTTTTTGCCGCCGCTGGAGCAAAATGTGCAGCAGTGGTAAATACCACTGTGTGTGAGTCTTGCAGCTGATAATTTCGCGTTTCTACACCAACGTTCTGCGGCAAAATATAACTTTGCTACTGTTTTTCATAAGAGAAATGCAAAATATAGCGTAAAGTACGTACCATCTTCTCTGTCTGCACTTACGTTCGTTACACCTAACTTGTTTAATCTCCTTACTATTATGCCGGCGAGTGTTAGTATCTCTATCTCGGAATCGTCGGCAAGCAAATCGTTCACTAGCGAAATAGCATCTAGAAGATGTCTTGCTCTTCGTAATCGATCGAATTCTTGTATTCTCTCTTGGGCTCGTTTCACGTGGTACAACAGAACATTGTAGTCCCACAAGTTCGAAAAGTCTTCCGTGCTTCTCTCAGCGTATCTGAATCAAAGAAATTTTTACTTACATACTCCTGGAATAAAATAATTTCTATCAAAATGGTGTAATACAAATATGTTAGATATCGCAGATGACTGGTAAAAATTAATATAATAATGGTATAATGCGGACAATCGTGCCGTTCCCTTTTTATATAATGCACTTTAATGCACAAGTTCACTCATGGGACATTGTACAATAAAAAATATTACATGATATAATATATATTACATTAAACATTGTCATGTGATATTTATCTTGGTTTTAACATATTGATAACTATACTTTCTGTCATCATACGGATGTAAGATGAACATACTTCATTGTCATTTGAGGTACTAACAGCGTATCGGTGGAATCGGCAAGATACAGTTTAAGCGCTTATATTTATTAACAAATATATCTTATTTAAAAAGAATATTACATAATTAAATTATAAAACTAAACCTAAATAAAAGAACTTAGCTATATATGCCACGAAATATAAAAACTGGACAGAAATTTCTAAGTTTGAGTAGATTACATAGGCCTGAATATGTTATATATGTAAATCTATATCCTTTGCATTATTTCCTGAGATAGAAAAATACCATTTGCGACGTGCACAATATCTACGACTATATCTACAACAATTCTTCCGTGTTTATAGGCAATAAAGAGTGTTTTAGCAATTTTGTTATTAAAATATGCTGATATTAAATACTGCAACTAAGAGCCACTCCCAAGAAATCCTCGAATGCGATGGTAATTGTTCCAGTTTGATTTGTGTCTCTTGTTCTAAATGCCTCTGTAACATTATACATGTATATTATATATTTTAAAAAATGTAATCAAATTATCCTCCAAAATATTATTATATATTTTAAAAAATATAATCAAATCATCCTCCAAAATAATTATCTAAGTGTTATTATCTTAATGTATTTATATACTCAATTGGAAAATTAAAGGTCTTTAAAAGTCACGGGTATTATAGTGTTGGAATGAAACAAGAGTACTTAGTTCTTAAAGACCTTAATTTTCTAATTCTCATCAAAACTAATAATATTTCTGTTTATATAATTACTTTATTTATCAATGTTCTTTTTTTATATATTATACACAGATAAGCATCTACTTACCTGTAAATCTTTGTATTTGAACACACAATACTATAAATTGATCAATGGTGATGGACTGGTGACCACGGAGATCACTCTTTTTTATAAGAAACTGGATGAATTCTGGACTGAGTTTGTAACCCATTTGTGTTAAAGCTGCATTTAATTCGTTCTCCTGTATACTGCCAGAGTTGTCATGGTCAAAGCCACGAAAAACACCCAGCCAGGAGTTCACATAATTAAAGAGAGCTTGAAATTCTGATACATCTATCGTGCCGTTCTTTTCCTTATCGAACATACCTGGTGATCAGATAAAATGATCTTTGCCAAAAAAGGCCCAATTATTATCTTAGGCTAATATATTGTTAATACAACGACTAAGCATATATATGTGAAGTAACACATAAGCCTACCGATCATCAATTTGCATGCTGTGTCAGAGAAAGTACCACCTTGACCATTTGCTAATACCGATTGCAATTCTGTGGCTGTTATTCGCCCGCTCCTGTCTTTGTCCACTGTGGAGAACCATCGCTCAATGTCGGGATTTATCTGAGATCCAGAAGCAGTGGAGCCATACATCGTGTCCTTTAAGAAACAGGTAGAACATATACAAATATGCAAACTTCAATGATACAAATGCTTATTTTTCAATCAAATAACAATCGTTAATATGTTAAAACGTCACTGTTTGTAAGTAAATCAATAATAATAGCAAAGATTATGCGAAAATAACAAAACATGCGTCAATTGTCATATGTTGATAAGCGTATACAACGTAATTATTGTGATCATTATTTAGAATTACCGGATATGCCATGATTGAAACTTCCTCTAATTAAACGAGAGTATAGAAATCACGCTATGAAGTGTTTTCTCAAATTGACATCACAAGATTTTACGTTAAAGATGACGTTACACAACATACGCAATTACACACATTAATAGCGTACTTTATTGGAGAATATACTGCAGCAACTGGGAAATCTTGATATTTGTGACGCGAATATTATGATGTTTCTATATTTGCAATTAACTTTCGCGTTGATATAAATTTTCTTCTATCACTTTCTCGATGGCATCTCAATTAAAAAAATATATAACTTTCATACTGATTTTCATAAAGGTCGTTCTACATTAGTTGCAAGTCGATTGCAACTCTTGTTGCGACAGCCAATCAGAACCGTCAATAGCACCATTGATGCTTCTGATTGGCTGTCGTAATAAGAATTGCGTCTGCTTGCGATCGGCTTGCAACTAATATAGAACGACCTAAAGGTCGTAAAAAATCGCAAGGTCGTAAAAAAATTTACCAATCATAGTCGATTGTTCTTCTTACGACCAAAGAAGAATTGACTGTGATTGGTCAATTTTCTTGCGATCTTGAGACTTGCAACTAATCGGTTGCTAGAATCGGTCTTAAGGCCAGTTTCAATGTCTATCGGTAAGTCATTTCTCACTGGGTATAGGCCGCCGCCATATTTCATAATGACTTCCGACTTTCATTCCTCTCCCCTTGTGACTCACCGCGAAATACGTTTCATCCAGATCATAGACATAATGGCCCATATTCTGAATCCTCTTTTATCGATAAAAGTGCCTTAAATATAGCTTCTCAGCCAATCAGGTGGCTCCTAAGCCTCTTTTAGAGGCACTTTTATAGATAAAAGAGGATTCAGAATATGGGCCCAAGTCCATGATCTTAATCCATAGTTTGATAGGGTTTTAAGAAATTGACTAATCACAGTCAAATGCGAATAATCAACTGGAATTGGTTGATTTTTTAAAGCTTAGGTTAAAGTAGCCTATTGTAGACCGGGATTGTAAAAAAATAAGATTAGTGGAGAAACCGAGTATAAAAGATACAGCTAAAATGAACAGACTTATCGAACAGTTCACGCCTATGGTATGTATAGTATATGTCAATGATTCAACTCATGGATTCGATAGACGTCAGAATCGGAATTGTCGACAATAATTTCAAGGCAAACAGTGTTCAAACGTCTCTCGCGCGATGATTGGTGTGCTGTCGAGGAGTTAACGAACAATTAAATCGCCGACGAATGATCCAGTAATTGGTCATCAGGTACGATCTCCGAGTGTCTGAGTGCGAATCGCTAGACACGCAATTAGGATCTGACGTTGACAGTTCGAAAGAATCATGGGCGTGATTTACATGATAATATTTCAAATATCTATTGTACTTTAATATTGGGATTACGATATAATGGATATATAAACGCGAGACAATTTCTCCAACTCGATTTGAATGTATCGGAAGTATTACAAGGACACGATATTTTAATCGCAGCTTTACGTCCGCATGGTATAATTTAATGCAAAGCTTCGATAACTAGTCTCATTCTTTGTTAATTGCTCATTCTTTGCTAATTGAATCTCGCATGATTTTGATTGTACCTTTTGTTTAATTTAAAATCGCTCGATTTTTCTATTTTAATATTTATAACTGGATATTATTGTCAACAAGATATACATATATTAATCAATTTACACATATATATTTTGAAATAACTGTAATTTAGCAATGGCTGCGAGCAATAACAGTTTTATTAGTAAACCAGCACGAGGATGGTTGCATCCAGATCATCTAGTGAGTAAAGAAGGGATTACTTATACAGTGAAGGTATGTGTAACATCAGCTAAATCTGTTAATAATTTTGTTATTAAATAATTTTTATAACAAAGCAACTGAGAGAAAAATCATCTAATTTTATGTTCTAATTCTGTTTAATAATTGCAGTATATTGGATGTCTTGAAGTATATACCTCTATGAAGAGCTTGGATTTTGAAACACGTTCATGTGTAGCCAAGTAAGTTGATCAGCTATGTATTTTAACTTTATTACAAGAGTTGGCTCTGTTGTAAATACTTCCTAGTTTATATATGCTTTGAGAAACATTTTTATTTTTATGTCAGGGAATGTATAAATAGAGTTTGTGAAGCTGCTGGATTGAAGTCTGCTGATAAGAAGAGATGGGTATTATATATTATTGAAAATTGTTATATTTGCAAATAATTGCTATATTTGCTAATAATTGCTTCTATCCACAAGTCTTATTACATATATTCTCATTAGGTTGACATGAAAGTGTTGAGAGCCATAGCGGATAAGCCCTGCATGGAGCATACTGCCACCAGTGTAAACCTGACTATCAGTAGCTGCAGTTTATCTTTAAGTAATATCGAAACTGGACATATCATTGCTAGACATGACATGCCACGTATATCTTTTGCTTCTGGCGGTGATACGGTAAAGAACATGCACCAAATTGCATGTTTTATATATAAAAAGATAATTGTAAAAAAACAATGGATACCATTACATTGAACACTTCATAGTTATGCAATACAATACACACATATTTAGCATATGAAACATCACATTTCCTATTTTGAAGAAAGAGGAAAAAAGACACTAAATTTTACCATGTTTAATAGGAGATCCTGGATTTCGTTGCTTATGTTGCTAAAAATATGCTAGACTGGCGTGCTTGTTACGTACTTGAATGCAAAGGTGGCTTGGCGCAAGATGTTATATCTACTATTGGACAGGCGTTTGAGCTCAGATTCAAGGAATTCCTTACGAAACCGGGTTCGCTGCAGTGAGTGTTTGCGTAATTCATTGCATCTGCGTCTCTATACGGACTCGGTATCGTCAACCGTTCGTAATTTCACATATTTACTCGCAGCCCGGCGCTCAATGGTGTAAGGGAAGCAGACAGAGATTATTACAACGATCTTCCCGGGAAAGTGCCGCCAGATATCGGCCCACCACCAGTACCTCCTCTGCCGAATACAGCGTCCACCTTACCTAATTTGAGGCATCATCACAATCATGCATCCCGTAGTCACGCGCAAAATACCGCAGTCGATTCATTTTCCTCCGCCGTCGATAGGCATCAAGAGTGGGCAGGTAATGATTCGTGTGAAATCACCTCGCGATGCGGAATGCGCTGGAAATGATGCTTTCGTTCTTCCAGAAACTGGAAATCTGATTGATCTGAACTCAGATGGTACTATATCTGCATCATCAAACTTAAATTCTGTGCCTGAACACAATTATGTGAACGACACTGTCGTAGCTACCAACAGGGATAATCATCGTGAGCCAGCGTCGCTTTTTGATGTGTTCGACATGGGTAAATATACAATGTGTTATTTAAATTTCCAATAATATATTGATCTTCTAACTCATCAGCAAGATCTACCTCTAACGATCTTGATTTATGCTCGTTTATTGTGTGACTTATGTTGCATTTTACTTACGAATCTTAGAACCATTTAGTTCAGCAATATCAGACATGAACAAATTGAGTCCCCGATCGCAAAAGCAACAATTGAAGCAAGAAATTTGGTTTCACGGGAGTGTCAGCCGATCTGAAGCAGAATCTATGCTTACTAGAGTAAATATGTTCATTAAAGTCGGATTACGAATTGTCTATTGTCGTTTGACACGTGTTATCCTGATTTTTACAATTTTGTTTTGCTTTACAAGGATGGTGACTTTTTGGTTCGAGAATCTCAAGGTTCTCCTGGTCAATATGTTTTGACCAGCATGAATGACGGAACTCCGAAGCATTTATTACTAATTGATCCCGAAGGTGTCGTAAGTATCTCATAAAGAACATCATGGTTAGCGCGAAAATTAGTGTTCGGAGCTTGCAAAACTTCGTCGGATTTTTTCATGGAACTTCGATTAAAAACAAGGTAAATAGCAGAGATTTTTGCTTGCAGGTACGCACAAAAGATCGTGTATTCGATAGCGTAAGCCATTTAGTGCATCATCACTGTGACAATGTATTGCCTATTATATCGGTTGATAGCGTTCTGGTATTGCGTTATCCTATCCCCAGGCATACGAATTATTGATTTTTGTAATAACATCGAATAATAATTAAGGTTATAGATTTGATAGCGATTTTCCTGATAGTTATTTCTCACATCTTCGCATGCTTTGGAAAGTCCGGCTTCTCTCTTTGAGATACATTTTGAAAATCGGCCTCCTTAATATTACGCACTACACATATAGTATATACATATTTTCTGTTTTAGTTCCTTTCTAGTACGCAACGTAATGAATTTTTTGTGCCTGAATCGTATAAAATGTGCCAACTCAGTCGAAGCGATTGATAAAATTCTTTGAATTTAAAAATGAGTAACAAAATTGAGTACATTCCGTTTTCTTTTTTATATAAAATATTCTACCTTCTATCTCTATACTTTTTGATTTTCAATTTACTCAAGATCGTTACGTATAAGAGAATTTTTAATAATACTTAACTATATTTTAGATACGATATCTTTTTTATATATCACGAATACATTATGGTAATTCAGAGAAATTGTATATCGGTGACAGAGAAGTAATTTTATACAATTTATCGTCTTCATAGAGATCTCTTTATCACATTCTTTAATAGTCGATTTAAAAAAAATATAAACAAAAGGATATTTGTAATATTCTCTTTTTGATACGTTAATTTTTTGCTTTACAGTGAATCTCTCTACTTTTTCCTATCAATAATAGTATGAATAATTGTGAACATTTGACAAAATAAGATAGATATTACGAACAATTGTGGTTTTTCGATAAATTTAATGAGTTCTCTTTTCATCCTGTACCCTTCATGTACATTATGTATTATATAGCGGTGCCAATTAGTGATAATTACACAACTACATGTAACAATAATTTACATATATTTAATAAAATTTTTACATCTGGAGGTTATACTTGATATGAATAATTTGGACGTTATAAAAGTGGTATATTATAATCACATACACATACAAATTTATTTACAATAACGATCAGCTTTCATTTTACTTCTTCTGTCTAATAGAGTCTCATGTAAATTTCCCTCTATCCTTGCCTTCTTCAGCTCAGAACGATCGGATTTATTGATTCTTAATTTTTTGTCTTGAAATTTTTGGAATTTTCGTCTGTAAAATTAAATATCTTTGATATTAAAAAATACTTTGAAATATCAAGAAACAAGAGGAAACCAATTCAATCAATAAAAGTTAGAGTTGTGATCATCAGGAGATAATTTTAATAAGATTTCTAACAACTTAAGAGCATTTTTTTTTAAAGTAATATTAGATAAAATCTTAGTATATCTCAATAGTAACTGCAAGTTGACACAAGTACAAAAAAAAATATTCAAAATCAAACAGTAATGTAGTCAACATATGATTTACTCCATGCAAGTATCAATAAAATCTCAATACTTACACATAATTTACTTCAACATCTGCCAGTGAGCCCTGCTCCTCTTTTGGAATGTCCCAACTAGGACTTTGAGAACGTTGTGTTATACTTCTTATGATAACATATTCTGATGGCCCAGCTGTTATGTTTTGGCAAATCACATCATCGTCACTTGTAACTGATATAAAACATCCTGTACTATGTAATACAGCAAGTTTGTTATCCTGCAGAACAAGGATAATAAGATTTAAGAATGAGGTCAAGTTATATTCTGGAGAAGCATAATGCATAAAAAACAAAAATTATCTAATAAACTTTTAAAATCAAGAAACAGCATGCATTATTTATCAGCAAAGATTGGGTATCTTAAACCCCAAAAAAGAAAGTTTTCCATAAAATGGATATAATTAGCATGTTTCGATACAAATGCATAGATTACTTGAAAAATCGGTTCCCACTGTTCAATAGGTCCAACCGCATCGCTTCGTCCAATAACAACTCCTTTTTTGTCAACGCCAAGATATTTGCCATATCCCGACTTCAGAGCGATTTTGGTCTCGTTTATAGGGAATGCCGTCAGAATTTCTTCTGGCGCTGGACCGTCACCTTCGTCGTGTGGCGCGCCGAGGGTGAACAGCCCGTTGTCGAGTGCTTTCAGATAAGTACGATCCCCAAATTCTATAGCGATCGTTCCCGTGATTTCAAATACATTCTTAACCTTCCACCATCCCCCTGTAAAATACATCGGTTGTGTAAATTGTTCATTTTTATGCAACAATACGATAACAGCAACAAATACCATGATTAACAGTGTCTTTATCCTCTACAGTCACGTTCTGTTCTTTCTCTTGTTTTTTATGCTTTCGCTTTTTCGGTCTGAAAAGATGAGACACGTATCGTGAGATGTACGAACGGATACGTAAAATATATCAACTTACAAGGGAATACGATGAAATAGTACCTTGATTTTTCACCTTTTAGCACTAATTTTCCTGTTCTCACTTTCTCGTACTCTGACATTACGAAGTTTTCCGATTAGGATTTATTGTGATGCCGAGTGTGATGGACAGATGATGATGTTTTGCCTGCGCAAATATAACGATCGGAGGTTAGGTTAGGTTAAGTTTCCAATGACAACTAAGCTGCGTTCGGGGAGCACGCTACTAACGCTACCGCGTTCTTCTATCTTTATCACTCCTTAGATATACAACAAGGATAGAATGACACGGTAGCGTCGAATAGCGCTAATAGCGAGTTCCCTGAACGCACTTCTAGGGTGTGTTCGCGAAGCTCACTAATCGCGCTACCAACGCAAACCAAGGACTGTTCACGAAGTCAATAATGCGATAGCGATAGTGAGCTTTATGAACAGTAGTAGCGCTGCGTTTAGCAGCAGTTGTTTAGCAACCGAAACTAAAGAGAAAGCTTAAGGCCAGTATTCATAATCCGATCTTATATTTAAGATTATCTTAAGTACTGTCTTAAGATGTTATGAACCAATCACAGAGCCATATTCGCATCTTAAGACATTACTTAAGACGGTCTTGAAATAAGAATCAACTATGAATACCGGCCTTAGGCTGCGTTCCGAAATTCACTGCCAGTGCTGAAATTCTATAGAATACGTGACATGAACTATAGATTTTTAGTACTGGCAGCGAATTTCGGAACGCAGTTATAATAACCAAGTCAATTTTCTGGGAACATATTTTATATACATATTAGGGAGTTTTTGCAATTTCGTATTTTAGATACGGTAAACGCTGAAGTCACGTGACTTCATACCGTATTTACGTTGCCTATTTCAAAAGAGTTTTTGCACGGTGAATGCTACGGTAACGTACGATAAAACAGTATCCTACACGATCTGCAATTGTTTTCCATTTTTCACTCTCTTCATATGGATTTTGGGATATAATCTCTCTTAAAAGTATGAAATCATCTTGACTTATGAATCTCAATCGTTCAGATTTCATTTTGGTAGCCATGTATGGCTACCAAAATATATATGCGTATCGATCACTTTAACGCTATTCAGATAACGTGCGAATGTTATTTCTGAAAAATAGCGTTCACAAATAACGTTGACGTTATATAACGTCAACGTTATTCGTGAACGCTATTTTTCAGAAATAACATTCGCACGTTATCTGAATAGCGTTAAAGTGATCGATACGCATGCGCAGTTTGATTTTTGACTCGATGACGTCATTTTAGCGTTTACCGTATCTATATCGTATATTTGCAAAAACTCATTATGGCTGCGTTCGTTTTGGCGCTTATAGCGTGTGTAAGCATCATTTGCCTTGTTAGTATTTGATAGAATAAGGATGAAATGTGATGGTCAGAGCGTTATAAGCGCCAAAATGAACGCAGCCTAAATGGAAAGCACCCAGTATCGAGTAAAATTTCTTCAAAAAGGACATTTTGGAACGCAACCCGAGTATTATTATGTTTTTTTTTGTGATTGGCTAGCTAGCCATAAAAGCAGAAGACGATTGAACGTTTCTAGTGACCCTAACTCTAGTGAATGGTACGGTATCAATGCGACAGGAACATAGAGGCGCTGTGCATACGAGGATCTCGGAAAACTAGTTCATGACCCCTTCTGGTTCTTTTCTGTGGTTCACTTGCGCAATAAGGGGTTTCCGTGCTCGACGCTCGTCGCCGTGCACGGAAGCCTCGTAAAAAAGGGGGAGCAGCGAGCTTTTCTCGGAGAAGCCTTCGCCGTCGCCGTCGTCGTCGTTGTGCTTGCGATGCTGCTGCTGTGCTCTGTCTCGAAAGATAATGCGTTGTTGATGTGGGCCGCGATAAGAAGACACACATCATCCTCATGCACGCTATCGCGGTGAACAGAATGGGCAAGCAAAACGGCTCGTGTTGGTGGTGCGTGAAGGCCGTCAAATGGATACCAGTGATCTTCATTCTGACGATCGTTGCCTGGTCCTATTATGCTTATGTGGTGCAATTGTGCTATTGTGAGTATATGCGAAACAAGTGGACGTTTTGGCGCGACTCATGGATAAAAGCCATCATTCTGGCTAATCGCCAGCTTTCGCATCGTTTCATATATATACAGTGTCGTAAGAGTTTTTTTGTGTTTGCTTAGTACTTAGGAACTCACAGGTTTTTGATGTGTTTTCTTTTAAAACTGATTGAAAGTGGATTATCTTTTATTTTGGAATAATATAGTTTATGATTTTATGATGATGTAGTTGTTTTTTGACACTTTGTATAACCCTTGTAGTATGCAAAGACTATTAGATTAAAAAAACAACTTTATCGTAGAACTTTGCTACAAATATATAAATATATATTTGTGACACAGTTGTGCAATAAAGCTTTTGCTTAAAGAGTTTTTATTATATCGCTATATTATGACTGTTTCAGATACAATAGACAATTATGTTCAAAAAGGTTTGTATCTTTTATATTACTTATGTCATACAATGTTCTATGTTGTTTATTCAACTTAATTGTTTGTAATTGTTATTATTGATATTATCTATGTACTAATACAGTGTTAAGAATTCTATT
Organism: Odontomachus brunneus; assembly: GCF_010583005.1. NCBI lineage: Eukaryota > Metazoa > Arthropoda > Insecta > Hymenoptera > Formicidae > Odontomachus > Odontomachus brunneus. The sequence goes on from NW_022639463.1 coordinate 1,094,719, forward strand.
TTAATATAGGGAAAACCAGATGACATCAATTCTTTTATTATTTATATATGCTAACAGGTTTCTATCTACTTTTCTTCCATGTTCTATTTCTGATGTTTTTATGGTCATATTGGCAAACAGTATTCACAGATTTAATGCCAGTACCAGATAAGGTAATTGTATAATTTCAATTTCTTAGATGACTAATTGTTGTGTATTTTTAAATTATTAAAAATAATATACTGCGATCTCTATACATTTTTTTCTTTTTAAATTTTGTAGTTTAAAATACCTGATGTCGAAATAGAGAAATTACAGCAAGCTGAAACTGAAGAGGCACAGAGACAAATTTTGGAAAGATTTGCTCAGGATCTTCCAGTTACCAATCGTACCATAAAAGGAGGTAATGTTTCACAGTAAATATATTATAATTCGTAATTTAATGATGCAAGAGAGGATTGGTATTAGAATTTCAAGTGTCTGTTGTGATAGTAATATAATTTCTTTTTCAGCCATGCGATTTTGTGAGAAGTGTCAGTTGATAAAACCTGATAGAGCACATCATTGCAGTGTGTGTGGTACTTGCGTCTTAAAAATGGATCATCATTGTCCATGGGTGAACAACTGTGTAGGCTTTCACAATTATAAATTCTTCATGTTGTTTCTGGCATATGCACTTCTGTACTGTATGTTTATCACCGCCACATCCTTGCAATACTTTATACAATTTTGGAGAGTAAGTGATCTCTATATTTCTCTACATTATAATAATAATTCTATGATATATTATACAATGTCAAATCTATATATATCAATAATTCCACCTTCTTTGTGACTGGTGTAAACTTTTTTTTTGCAGGGTGAATTAGATGGAATGGGTAGATTTCACCTACTCTTCCTTTTTTTTGTTGCGTTGATGTTCGCAGTCAGTCTTAACTCTCTTTTCTTCTATCATTGCTATCTAGTTGTGCATAATAGGTCGACACTAGGTAATTTTCTGGATTTTTATCTCAATGGTATACAATGTGGTCCTTTACTGAAAAATTTGACTAATCAGTAACATGTTCACAGAGGCCTTCAGAACCCCCATGTTCCGAACAGGAAAGGACAAAGATGGCTTTAGCCTGGGAAAATATAATAATTTTCAGGAAGTATTTGGCGACAATGCACGACTCTGGTTCCTTCCTGTATTTAGTAGGTATGTGTGTTTCATCCTGTTCAGTACTATAACGGAATTATACAATATAACAGAATTATATGATCTATATACGAAGCGGGGGAACCATTTGCACAATACACGATATATAGTGAATATTGAACTATTATATCGATATATTTGTGTGCTTCTAGTATACCTATCATATGTTGTTTACCATAAAAAAAGAACTATATGGCATACTTAAAAGAATTCGAGACATGGTAATATAAGCATTAGCACAGATCCTGGAATAAGAGTGAGCGATTTTGATTTTTTTCCAAATTTATTTTCCTTGCAAAAGCAAAATGATTGCATGTTTTGTATAATACGACCTTTGATTTCTGATTAGTACATATTTTTGTATTTACGTATTATTTATAATATAATTATGTGTAGAATGTTTGCTGATTATGTGTGGCAATTATTTTTATATCAATGGTCATTTTTTCGCCAGCATATTATTTTTACATGATAAACTTTTATTTTTTTTATCTTATCCTATTTTTATATAAAATTTGGCAGAGAGTTTATTTCATTGAAACAGAAGAGAGAGAGAGAGGGGGGGG
>NW_022639463.1:1097159-1136598 GCF_010583005.1 Odontomachus brunneus
GAGCGCGTGAGAGAGAGAGAGAGAGAGAGAGAGAGAGAGAGAGAGAGAGAGAGAGAGAGAGAGAGAGAGTTTATGAACTACTGCATTTTATATCTCTGTGTTATATTAAAATTACAAAGACATTTACATTAAGTTGAGACAGATGTGAATACGTGAGAGAGGTGTGGATACATAAGTGGAAATTTATTGTCCCTTATTTTAATTCTATGTGTCAGATATTCTCTTCATGTTCTCTTTGATATATACAATTTGTTAGACATGTGGGAAAGTGGTTGGTGCACCATTACTTAGTATGCAACTTTTGCACATTTTGAATTGTTCCTTTTTTGAGCACCACCTTTTTATTTGCTTTAATACGACTGACGAAATAGCAGATTCAGTATTTTTCAATTGGAGTGCTTGCATTGGATGTGTTCTAGTCTGGGGAATGGTGTCGTCTACCCAGTACGATCGCAGCACCAGGGCACACCCAATACTTATGACTCCATGGGCAGTACTCAAAACAGGTCAGCATTATTAAAGTTCGAATACAGATGTAACATTAATTATCTTGATTCTTTACTATGGAACTCGTTTGTATTTTCTCAATAAGAATGTAATTCAGACACGGATAAATGCTTTAAATTGGTTTGAAGAGAAAGATGCTTTCTATAATTTGCTTTTGAGTAGTCCTGTTTTGTTTGATCACTTTTGATACTTATTCGTCTCTTTTTCCTTCAGTATTTATATATTCTTTAACCTTTTACATATTTATATGTATTTGTACAATTTCTGTCACTTTGTAGAGTTCCAGAGTAATGATAAGACTTTTAAGTGCTTCCAGGCTGCATGCAATGCATTTGTATTTTAATATTTGTTTGGCATTGGCTATCATTTTAATAGCTATTACTATTCCTCAGTCGTTTCTTAATATGCAACTTAAGCTTCTCTACAACGTCTGCAAAGTATAAAAAGTAAAATCTTTATTTACACTGCTTTTGAGAAAATGTTCCTTCCGACTGCAATTTTGTTTTACAGCATATTGCGTATCTTTTCGTGTTTCGTGTTTTGTGTATTATTTGAATGTCGATTTTTAAAGAAATTCAGAAAAAATGAATACTATCAGAGGAGGAAACAATGACCGCTACAAATTTTTACAGTATTTTCTAAGAATATTTTATTCGTGTTTGTTTTTTTTTTTATAAAGCAATATTTAACTATTGGGGAGTGTGTGAAAGAATTAATCGTGTTTTATTTTCCAACACAGAGAATCAATTACAACTTTTTGTTGTAAAGTTGCATGTTCTATATATGAGTACACATCGTATTATAAATTTCAGTTGAAGACCAAAAATTGTATTGATTGGTATAAAATTGTTACAATTACGAAAGAGGTATTGTGCATCTGGTTCTTACAGATAATATTTGTAGTGCATAAAATATGGTGTAACTATATGCAATTATCTTTTTTCCCTACGCGATCTCTTACTACACTTCTCTCTGCTCTTAATTATTAAAGTTTAAACTTCAATTAAATGAGAGAACAGAGAAAGAGACAAAAGTGACAAAGATATTGGTAAGATAGTTACACCATGAGGGTAGTAGACATGGGATGACATCGAGTAGAAGGTAGGGTGTGGCTTGCAGCTTTGGAGACGGGGTAAACTTTCCCGAGCGGCTGTGCAATGAGGATACTCATACTCTGTTGGGCCATGGCACCCAACAGTGGGGTGATGATACCGACTTTGACTCCCCACCTCCCTACGTAAATCAGGTACTTCGTAGGTTCGATCTTTAGATCAAGAGACAATAATCTTGTCTGCGTCGCTGGCACATATCAAAATGCCGGCGTTAATACGGCAATTATCGTAGCTTCTTTGTAAGTTACACATATAGACACTCGTTATCATTTAACAATCTGTACGTAGCCGTAAGATCTCTACCTCAATTCAGATACAAGATGTTCCACAATTCAGAATTAAGAGATGGCGAATTGTGGGACACCGTGTATATTCGGAGGACTCGACACATGTTCTCACGCCATAAATAGCGAATAAGTTCGATGTACACTTTGTAGAAAGAGTTTTCCGTTTGTCACTAAGTGGCATTATTCGTATACCATTATTTAATGACACTGCTCCGTTTAATTATCAAACAGTATTCATCAATAATGAGCAATGAATGTATACGTACATTCCGATAGTTATTACAAGTATTTGTATTTTATTGTTAACGGATGGACGATCTCTAGAGGACGAGTAAAGTAGAAGATAAGTATAGGTAGAGTACTAGTGAGTAAAATAGTGTGTAAGCATATTACACATCTGTACCAGGAGGACACGGTTCTTTTGTTGTAAAAATATAAGATTTTGTTTATATTTTTCATTCAGAATTTTTCTCCACTCTACGTTGTACGTGCTGTACAATACATGTCGGCAAAGATAGATATGAAAACATGAATTGCTCAGTATTATCGTTTGCGGATGGTATCATGGTTGGACGTACTATTTATCAATATACGTTGATCAGATGCGTGGTCTTTTAGATTCCCTACATTTCGTATGTGCATCACATGAAGTTTTGTCGTAAATATACAGATAAGCTTACAAAATACATCACGCTACGAAATTACAGTAAGTGTGTCTCTGAATACAGTATTCATAAATATCAAGTATTGTTTTCTTTTTGCCGAGTACGCGAACTTCCGCTTTCATTAACACAAACTAATTTATACGAACCGTTTGCTGCTTATTTTTCCCCTAATAATTCTATTACATCATTATAATTCCCTTTTAATAATTTTGAAATAACTTGTTTGAAAAAGTTCATAATTATATTATTAACTTGTTACAATTGCGTTATGTATTTATATACTTTTCTGTTTGAAAAAGAGAAGAGAAATGTATTTCTCTTTTACATTTTATATGTGTATCACACACAAAGTAAATTTGTTTTGTATACATAATTTTTTTGTAAGCTTGTACACGTCTCTCTCTTTCTTCATGATTAGCTCATCGAAACGTGCAAACTTGAATTTCATTTACAGCGTACATGTATTTACGCGCACATCTTATACATGTAGGTAAATACAGTAGCACTTATTTTCTGTTAATGTAATTCATGTTACTTAATTTCTGATTGACCACAGGTCCACCATTGATCAAATGACATTGGTAGAAGAAGCTACAATTTTGGCTCTTGGCACTGGGTAATATTATTCGTAGTTCATACAATCACATGTCACAGCCAAATCATGTTTTTGCATGCGTACACATAAGAAATTTTTTGCTACCTTTTTTTATGCTATGTTCCGGAACTTATGATCTATATCAGTGACTTTGACTGGGTGCGAGGAATGCTAATTAATATGGCTTGCGCGTTTATATAATTATATTTGTAACAATATTTGGAATAGCTTTTCTTGTCTTTATTCTTTTTTCTTTTTTGACTGTAGGGCATCTGTTATATCTCGCTTTTGTTATAGCGCGCAAGATTTTCATGCTTTACACTGCTGTCAAGCTTCCTCGAAGATGATTTTCTTCAATGTAATATGTAAAAAATATTTTACAGCACTGCTGTGATAGGTCCTGGTGTTGATGCCGACCAACCACCACTGTTGACTACCGCGGAATCTGTTTGAACGGCACCGTTTGCATGAAAAACCTCACGTTATATGCCTCTATGAAATTGTAATTTCCCTTACGACGTAGCGAGTACAGTTCGAAATGCCGACTTATTTTCGGTGTTTCCTTTCTTTTTTTTTTCTATACTCTAAAGTGGAATTAATTTATCGGTATGATGCGTCGGGATTACGTGATGCTCCTCTTGCGAAGGAAATTCATCAAATGGTTATTGCAGTAAGTGCAAATATTTTTAACGTTAGATATTGCCCCGCGCCAAGATACTTTTAATATTGACTGTATTATATACATATATTGTAATATATACACGGATCGTTGTTAAAATTATTGTTATGGTTACTCATAATTTTAATCATAGTATATTTCACATTATAAGTGAATCATCTCCTTATAAATACGATACATAATATATCGATGTCATTATAAATTTACAAATTGCTTGAATGTAGATTACGACTTGTACCATTGAACAGTGAGAAGCGTCACATTGCGATTTAAATCCGGAAAATACTGCATTTGCAATGAACATCCTTATTAAGATATAGATACGTACACGTGTGTGCTGAACAAGAGAAGAATTACAAATATGAAAATTCGTCCACACAAACTTTACTGTGAGAAAGAAATTATATAGGATGATTCTAAATAGTAATTTTGAATGGGATTGGTATAATATATATAAATTAACGATTTTACTGATGTTAATTTTATAGAAAGTATTAATCATTTTTAAGTTGCGTGATAAATTTAGTAGTAATATAAATTTAGTAAAATACATTTATTGGAAACGTATTATATTATTTCAAGAGTGTTTATAAAATATGCGTGAAAAATGCTAAAGTATATTTTTTCTCTCTTGCTCTGTCTCTCTCTGTAAATGTATCAAACTTAACTTCTTATACGTATGGAGAGAATCATCCTATTAATTTTTAAAAAATAGATACTTAATATAGATCATAATTTTATTCTATATGATACAAAATCTTTGATTGAGTGCCATTGATTTTATAACTTTTTAATAATTTCAATTTTGATGCAATGTTGCTTTATCGCACACACATAAACACACACATACATATATATATATTATCAGGAATATCTGTTGTCTTTTTCTTTACATTAAATGAGATAACTGTGTAATATTAACTATTAATAATATATTACATAACAGAATTAAGAAAACAAGAGTTTGTACTTATATGCATAAATAATTTTGTTTTTTTGCGGCTTATATGTCAAATTGGAGAGACAATGTTATCTCTATAAATATCTAATTACAGAAAATAAATTATCCTATTAATGTTTTATGCAAAATTTGTTACATGCTATGAATTTTTGGGCACAAAAGATTGTACATATGTTTCATATTGGACTGCCATATTTGCTTGTACAAGTTTCTTAAGAAATTACTTATATTTATATTTATGAGTAATGTATAATAATAGTAAATATATATTTATTGCTAATTTCACACATATGTAACTATACTAAAAGCCAGGTAAAATAATATAAACGTTTATTTAAACTTACAATTTATGTAATAATGTTTATTCCGGCATGTTTATTCTGTATTATTACATATATATTTCTTTTAATGTACGTTTACAAAACAAGAGTTTCATCAAAAATTCTTAATTGTTATTAATTTGAAACCTGTTCAAATATCCTGAAGATATACTATATATTACAGTGTGTAACCATAATTTGTAATCCATTTTAATCCTTCTACTGTTGATGATTTTGGCCGATATTCTAAACCAATGTATCCACTGTAGCCCACTGTTTCTAATAGTGAGAGAACATATTTGTAATCTATTTCTCCTGATGTATGTGGTTCATGCCTATCAGGTACTTGAGCTATCTGAATGTGACCTGTATAAAAATCATAATGGAATTTTATAAAAATAAGCCTGTTGTTTATTGCATAAGCCTGTTTTTTCTAGTAAATTATATATTGAGATTATAATAAATAATGCTTCGGAGAAACTGCATATGTGAAATTATAAGAGAAATTATAAATATAACAATATAAAGATACTAACCCACATAAGGTAAAAATTCTTGAATGTTTCTTGTAATATTGCCACAACAATGTTGCAAGTGAAAGATATCCAATTGTAGCTTGAAGTGTGTATTATTTATCTTTTCTACTAGATCTAAACCTATAATGGTAAAATAAAAAATAATAGGACTTATTGAATATAGAGAAATGATTTCTGTTGTTTGTTTCAGAGAATGTTAAATGTAATATATTTTGTACCTTTTCTAAAATTATTCATATAGTAATTTGGTACACTGTAATTATTAATCGGTTCAATCACGACAACAATGTCTTCTTGTTGACACTTTTCGATAGCATGCAACAAATTTTTTTCATAAATTGCATCGTTATCTATGGTGGGTGATACTACTGTTCCTGACATTACATGAATCCTGTTAGGACAAGACATTGTCACAATTATATGGCTCAAACTTATGAGAATTAATCCTTAGTTAGGTTTATATTTATTTTACAGTGCATAGTGTACTTACATCTTACAATCCAAAGCTTTAGCATATTGGATTGTTTTAGAAATACTTTCTTTAAAATCATCTTCTTTACCTGGGATTGCAGCATAACCTAGTTCTCCCTTTGTCACATCACCTGTTGTGATATAAAAATATGAGGATTTGATTCTTAAAAGAAGAATTGGTTTTTACTTTCAATATTTATATGTGAGAGTATGAACGTGAAATTATCACACTATACCTGTGAATACATTCAGAAGAACTTGACAAACGCCTGCCCTTTTTTTGGCTGTAACAACCTGTTCAATGGAAAAGCCAAAAGGAAATCCACTCTCAACTGCTTTAAACCCAGCTTGTCTTGCCAATTGATATCTGTCAATAATACTAGGTACCTCCGTAAACATAAAAGACAGATTACTAGCGAATTTCAACGCCATGCCTGCTCCTCTGTTCAAGTACATTCAAGTAGGTATATTAAGGAAAATTAGCACGATAATCTTATCTATGATAAAAAAAAAACTACTGAGAAATCATGACTGTCCGTGCAGATAAGCACTTTGATATTAAAGTATCAATCATGTGCTAATACACTTGTTTACGGGTTGGGATAAGTATTCTTTTTAAGAAATTTCTTTTTTTATAAATTTCTTATAGACATTTACTATACTACGTAGAAAATAGGTTAAATTTGACAATGCACTAACATATAGATGATAATTTTGGATAAACATCGATTATTTTCAAGAAGTGAGTACTTTCACATTTAATCTTTTTATTCAAGAGTTGTTTGAAATAACACAAATATTATTAGATTACTTAATTCCTAAGTCAGTTGATTGGAATCACTTGAATGACAACACATGATCAATCGTCGGTAAGGAGTAAAAAAAAATTGTAGTATCTATGCAGGATATTCTTGAGCTAAAATTATAGTGATACTTTAGTTAAATTTTTAAACAGTTAAATAAGCTTTATTTAATATTTTATGTGTATCAAGTTTTACAGTTTTTTTTTTATCTTTTTAAATATATAATATAAAACCTTTTGTGTATCAACAGGAAAAACTTGAGACTTAGAAACTAAATTATATATTTTTGTCATAAAAAAATGTTATCTCACTGTTTACTTCTTTTTATATTACATTTTCATAACATTACACACATACACATACACACATACATATAAATAACATAAAACCTAATGAATAGTGTCCAAAATAAGTTTGAAACATGTTATCTAAGAAAATAATGTTGACTATGATTTTCAGATGACAATTAACATATATTTGGCATCTATTTGGATTGCGCTATAACGTAGTAAGAAATGCTGTTTCCCTTAATTTCTCATGAGAAACAATGCTGTAACTTCCACAATTAATCTTTACAAGTGAAGAGATGCAGTATTCTTGAATCAATCCCTGTATATAATGCATGCAAGTACATATTATGTTAACAAAAGCTAATTATTTCTTAAAATTATTTTTTAAAATCATTTTTTAAAATAAATATTAAAGTTTTTTCAATATTTTCACGATATTAATATACAGGAGTGTTTTCGCATCACGGCCCCAGAGATAATCAATATGATTGAATTTGTCATATTGTATTTTCTTGACTTGCTTAACATTTGGTAACTTTTTCGCCAGTTTTAGAACATCCTGAAATGATTATAAATGTGCAATATTTGCAATAATTAGTTTGCGTTTGTCATACTATTAAAACTCATAAATAAAGATATGAAACCTACAGTGGTATGAGTGAGAAAGTCATTATCGCTGTAAAATATTGTTACAGGTGTCTTTACTTTACTAAGATTATATTCTGGTGGCTTAATAGATCCATACAACGCCTTATTCAGTTCGGCGCCATGATCGTATTTCTGAAAAGATTCTGTAAAGAACAACAGTGATCACGAATTATGTAGGATGTTGTACAATATTTTAACAGCATGCTTTAGAAGTTAATTAGAAAGAAAAACATTTTGAAATTTAAAAAATTTTAATTTAATTTAAATTTAAACTTTTTTAGTTAAAATTTTAATTTTTCGAAATTGATATAGATTGAAAAATTTATATCGATTGAGTTGTGATAGTTAAAATTTAAAATTAATTTAATTTTTTAATTAAGTTTAAATTTTTAATTTAAAATTAAAATTAAAATTGGAATTAAAAATAAAAAATTTGAATTTAAATAAAAAAATTAAATTTAAATTTGTTGAATATAATTTGAACTACTACAACTTAATCGATATCATTTCTTTGAAGACAACGTATTGGTTTTCCGTTACTATACTTACTGGAGGTGATTAGTTGAGCATAATGGAATACTTGTTTGGTCGAAGCACCAGCTGGAAAATGCCCGAATATCGAAGGCAGTATTAACTTATCAAGTTGATCGCTGCCAAATCCAGCGATAAGATGAAACCAACAATAACAGAAACCCTTTGTCATTGCACGAGGAGCTGTACGTACGAATGAGCTTAATAAACGTGTCTGCCACCATTTGTTACGCGGGAAACACTGATGTACGTTGCAAACGACGGATCCCCACTGTAACACTCTTGATATGACAGATACGATGTCGTTGTTAGGATGTCGTTCAGGGAACAAAAATACATTACCTCCATTAAACGGTAAAAATACACGAGGCATTTTAAAAGCGGGCTCTTTTGATTTGCCAGGTACGCTATAGGCGCCAAACTTATCATGCTTTTGACTTTGTCATTGTACTCAGGTCTCTCACTTCCCATAACGTAGAATGCGGTTGTACCTTGACTGTAACCGATATAATACAATTTGGTGTGGCCAGTTTTATTCAAGATATAATCTATCAACGCTGGAATATCGTAGTATCCTATCTCATGCCAACTGCAACAGAAATGTACATCGTTTACATGGGCGATATGTTTGGGTTTGCATTTAAAAGTTCTTTAAATGACCTGAAATTCCAAAATTCGCTGTCTTTAACTGAGTAATACTTGTGGTTTCTTGAGTAACTATTCCCACGTGCGTTTCCGAGCCAAACGTCGAAACCATTATCGCACAGAACGTATGCTGTAACGTGTAATTTTATATATGATTTATATGTGTAATTTTATATGTGATTACAAACAATACCCATGTAGCACAAAGCACTTGCAAAGCGCTCATATAGCGCTTTTATAGCAGGAAGATGACACCTGCAAAAGCACTTTCTGAGCGCTTTATAGACGCTGCTGTGCTACTTGGGTACATATGTTAAAGTGTATAAAATTCAACAATATATCTGATAACAATTGTTTTCTTAGAGTCTTATGTAAAAACAATATATATATATATATATATATATATATATATATATATATATATATATATATATATATGTGATATAATTAAACTTACTAACCAAGAGCATTATGAGATCCCAATAGCACCCAGTCTGCGGAACTGGATAAGAGTCCATGAAATAACAAAACTGGTACTTTCGAGGATGTGAATGCACAAGGAGTTTCTGAGGTCTGGTGACACGACTCGGGAGAAACTGACGAATTGTGATTACTATCATATATATCGGCAACATTCCAATCGTTAGTGTGATCATCTAATGACACGGGCGGTATCCGATCGTCAGAAGGAAGCACGCGATGTACGCGCAAACGATAGTCATCCTCCGTCCAAACATTATGGGTTTCGGCGATGTAACCGTGAGTTTTTATCAGTTCATCCTATTTGGATAGAGATTAGATAAAATTAGATAAGAATTTGTTTTGTGTACAACTTATTTTATCACTTCATTCTATGAACTTATATTAAACGATGTTATATATATATATATATGTGGAAAATTGCATACTTTTGATTAGCTCTGTGATTATACTGCAAATTTAATCTAATTTCTTATATGATATTCTATTTCTTATGTGCACATTAATTAATTTCTTAGACGACAACGGTTGGATTCATTTCGAGATATTTGCATTGAATCTTATCTTTATCGGATTATTGTCAGATGTAGATGTCATAGAGATATTTATCTACTCGTCTTTTAAGATATCTGTATAAGCTGTATGAATTTATTATATATTCGCATTATATATTATTTTTTCTTGGAAAATGTCACGATGAAGAATAAAATATATCGAGCTATGAAAAATGTTATGGGAGAACGAAGCGCACGTAACTTAATTATTCACATGTGAGAGTTGAGAGCGAGAGCGTGAGAGAGAGAAACAATGAGGAAGAGAAGTTATATTAGAATTAGATATAATTTATAAAGTATTTAGTATTAATCTGAAATTTATGACACGCAACCGATAGATATTTCAAGGAGGATAATCCGATACTTTGAGATGTTCTGACTTTATTTAATTAGTTAATAAAATACAGGGTGGAATGTGATGTGGAATGTGATATTCTATTTAAATTAGGGAAATTTTTTATTGCGTAGAAGCAGATTGTTTGGATAGAGATTAGATAAGATTAGATAAGAATTTATTTTGTGTACAATTTATATTCTAATATAAATAAGTTTTATATACAATTCCAGATAACACAGAGAATTTAAAAAAAATTCAGTCGTATGTCACCAATTCTGAATTCATTTTCAGATGTAAAAAGAATTCTTCAGAGTTCAGTTCAGTGAAAAGAATTCTTTTTGTATCTAAAAATAAACTCAGAATTGGTGACATATGACTGAAATTTTTAGAATTCTCTGTGCTATCTGGGATCATATACGATCTTTCTAAATTATGCAATTACATCTATTACGTTTTACGACAAATGAGTTTCTGTCCAGATATTACGAAATATGCTATGAATATTTTTATGAAATACAAATGTTCTTAATTTCAGAATATTCAAATTGAGGATTCTATGAATATGTGTACAACATTGTAAGCAAAAATTCATATATTTATAAGAGAAAAAAATGTTTTTCAATTACAAAAGATTTTCAATTAAAATTTTGAATTTAATTTTAATTTAATTTTAAGATTTAAATTACAAATTTAATTACAATTACAAATTACAAATATTTAAAATTTAAATTAAGAAATGTTTCATATTTAAATTGAATTTTAACTACATTTAATTTTTCTATTTAAATTTTAATTCACACATATAAGAATGAATAACAAATTTTTTAAATTAAAGATTCAATTTTTAATTCAAATTTAATTTATTTAATTTCAGCCATAATTTGAATTTAAATTTGCAGTTGAAATTTAATTAAAGAATTAAAGTTATATTAAATTTACAGATAAAAATCTGGATCTATTAAATTATATATTAAATCTATAAATTTTACGTAAATTTAGTGTGCGAGAACTGCTGTAATGTATTAAGCCAATGCTCAAGGATTAAATATATACGCATCCATCTCTGACGTAAAGATAAAAGCAAAAAAGTAATAATGCTAATGCGACGTAATAATGCGTCTTACCGTTGTCATGTGGGCTTCATCATCACTCGATATTTCCTTCATTTCACCGTGGATGACAGTCTGCGATGAGAATCTGAGTCGTTTCACGTGGTGAAATTTGCGAACGCGTTCCGCACGTTCCACACGTATACACGTTTCGCAATATACGGAGTGCGGCCTCTCTTCCTTTCTCTCTTTCACTTTTTTTTCCTACTCTTAGGCGCAACTTTCGAGAAAGCGACGCGCGAAATTGCGCGGCGGAAACGCAAGGAGCTACCGTTTCGCGCGTTTCGAGGAAGAAAGTGCGCGCGTCCGAGCGAAGGTGGGAGGCAGTTGCCTTTTTCGTGTCTTATACCGAAGTCGGCGAGGATTGTTCTGAAAGTATAACTTAACGAATTTACGCCTGTGAATTTATATATAGAAGCGGTGCGTGTGTCGCGTGTCTCTGACAGATTAGATTCTAAACTATCACGGACAAAGACGCACAATGACTACGAGTGTGAGTGCAAGTTCTTAGATATATATGCGTCAGCAGTGACGTTTAACTTACAGCGTAAGGGACAATCACACACGAAGAATCCATTTCTTTCTTTCAATAAGCTCTTGTAGGGTATCTTTCAGCGAATCCTTCGTCAAATATTGAGTCTGCACATTATCGAGTTTTTATCGATTTTCAGTAATAATTCAAATAAAAATAAAATTCTCACTTGTAACTCGAGTAGCGAATGCTTTGAGACGGCCCTGGATCGCCTACGGGCACGCATGCGTGATCATTATATGAATATAAGTCCGCGTTCTACAATATTAGTCAGCATTTGTGCAACAGAAATGAACTTTATACATTGTATGTAAAAGTGCAATTTTTCTGCTACTGAGTGCAGAGGGATATATATATATATATATATATATATATATATATATATATATAATCAAGTCACTCGAAAACGCAATGAGTTTTTCAACCGTATCCAATATAAAAATTTGCCCTTTCATCATGTGTCTCTCTTTGATTAAATTGAAGAGAAACAAATAATTTTTAGAAATAAAATAAACACGTAGCGAAAACGTACGTAAGATGAATCTAATCTTAGAAGAATATTCTAATAAGCGAACTCAATCGTTTTCAAGTGACAAGATGACGTCAAGTAACGCTTTTTAATAACTGGTATTAATAACATATTATCGATGTTAGAAACATCATTGATGCGCCATTAAAACGTCACTTGCTGGCTTAGATGTATACTGAATATAATCTATAATCCCGGGAAAAAAAGTTTATATATGAATTTTGTCCATATATGGTTATATATGATCATATATAATTATATATGTCGACATTGAAAAGAATACTATTGTGAAGATACAATTTAAGTAAATGCTTATGTTTATGGTAGCCCATGATATCGATGTTTAATCGAATTAAATTGTTTTCTTTTTTCATTTGGCAATTTTCGTTTTATACATGAACATATATAATTAGATATAATCATATATAAGATCACATATATGGACAAAATTCATATATAATCATATATAATCATATATATTTATATATAATTATTTATAATCTTTTTTTTCCCGGAATACCAACTGCGTTTTGATTATTGATCATGTATTTTTTTCGTAACATGAATTCGTGAAAAGTAAAAAGTTTTTGTTGAATTCAATGCAATTTTTTACTTTCGGCTAGGAAAAAGGTTACATAATCGATACTCTGAAGTTTAAAGAGATAAAAGTGTACCAACCTTTTTCCATTGACTGTAATTTTAACTAATAATTTTGTACTGAATTATCCTTTTTTCGGCGTAAACGATGATGTATTTTATCATATTAGGTTGCTACATCGTCATCAATTATACGTTATTGCAGTTGGAATAATCAATATGAAATTATTATATATATATATATGTATTTGGCGTATCAAATCACAATTGGTATAAAGTAACACTATAGACGCTCATTACCCAAGAAAAACAACGTTATCTTAAAGTATTCCATTTTACTATGTAAAATTAAGTCAGGATAACTTTATTTTCAGTACAAAAGTTAAGTTTCTGTTTACTGAAAAGATTATCTAATGTCCGCCTGAAAGATAACTTTTAATATCCAAAAAAATATTTAAACACAACACTGCATTGATATAAAAATATCAAGTTGGTACATGGATATAAATTAAATATATACCAAATGATAACTATAAGATGCATAAATGAACTAGCTATTAAGCAAATTGTAAATTATTTAATTGATGTCACATTAAAGGAGACGAATTATTGATATTGACTTGTTATCTTATAGATACGTTCTAAAAGTTAACTTCAAAAACGTTAACCAATAGGCAATCTGTTCTACTTGGGTTATATCGAGCGTATTATTTATAATTGGATAAACTATCTAACACATAATCAAAAATCTTGAAGTATACTTTCAGATAGAATCAGTCTCCATATAAGCAGAATTTATATGACTAAATATTTACCTTGTAAGGTCTTGTATCTCGATAATTCCAAAATTACTGCACATATGGAATTTGAGTAGAGATTCTCGTTGGCGGCGCTGTGTGCTAGGGAAGTAACACGAAAGTAACTAAACCCGGAGTTTGGGAAATGTCGCGAGAAATAAGATTCACTCAACAAGAATGTCACGAGAAACAAGAATCTCCTAATAAACTTGCGATAAATGAAAATTTTGCAGTCTTACCGCACAACAACATGAACGGCCACAGATTAACGTTTGTCGACGATAAAATCAGCTGGCAATGCCAGGGACACGCATTTCGGTGTATTTCCATGTGCGCGGAGAGCTAAGTGAGACACACAGCCGGCGGTGCTGTGCGCATGCTCGGCAACGCTCCTAACGGAAACCACTTTCGCGCTATCCTCCTCCCTCTTTCTCCTTCCTTCTGTCTTGCTCTCCCTCCCGTCCTCCTTGCCGACGTCGCTTGTCGTCAAGCGATGCCGCCATGATTGTCCCGGCAGTGTTGTGCAAGCTCCACGGTTCTCCGGTCGGGAATTCAAAAGCACGTCCATTTCCTGAGGCGCCGTAGGCGAGTCTTCCGCGCGCATCCACCGACCATGCGATGCACCGCAATGGCGGTGTAGTGAACATCCCGGGGCGCGGAGGGTCGCTTTTCCAAGGAGTAAGTAGAACGATGCGGCAGCCACTACGACTTTTCTGGCGCGTCGCGTGCGGCGTCGACGCCGCCGGCGGTGTTTTACGACCTCGCGTACGCGATAATGCGGTGTCATGATGCGCATTCGCGACAAGTTCAGCCCGCTCGATCGGGGGCCCGTCCGCCCGTATTTTCTTCCGTCTCTCTTCCATATTGAACGAATCCGTCGCGGATTCGCGCGCGAATCGTTCGGCCGTCCGTTCGACGTGAGAAAAAAATCCTGCCACGCGGATAATGAACACTCGACGTCGCGGACGTTACGCGTTCGCGGTGAAATGTGAGAATCGTACGCAATCGGGGCGTATCAGGTTAGGATGATGCGAGCGATCGCGAGGCGCGTGTTTGCGATTTTGTTCTTTTCTTGTTTTTCTGAACGATGTGTTCTGCGGTCGCGAGCTACGATTCGGCGATACAGTTCGATCTAAATTACGATATCGATCATTGAGAAACGGATTTCTTCCGTTGGTATGCTGGCTTTTCCCGCTTCGCACGACACAAGTTAGTCACACGCGTCTTGCTGTGTCTTCTTTGTGTCGCTATTATTAGAAATATCAATTATCGAAATTGGCGATGAGCTTGCGAGATAACAAAGGAATACTGCAAGTTTGCAGTGTTAAAATTATGTGTTTATATATTTTGATATTCTCTGCATTTAAGTATACTGCAAATATTAATATGAATGTATTTGGAATGTATATTTTGTCCTTTTGAGTTTTCTTCTTTTGTGTTAAAAGACATAAAAGATGTATTAGTATTTCTGTATAATAATTATTCAGTTTATAGTCCTCACTTCCAATATCGATGAATGTATAATCGATGCGTTTTTGCATGTACAGTACAAATTTAGCAAAAAAAAAAATGTTGGTCTGCCCCACGAGGCAAAATAATAGATAAAGTTGATCAGTATGAAGGATTCGTCGATATTGAAAGTAAGGACCTTAAACTGAATAATTATCTTCTATGTAATATACAAGAAATAATATTTTTGTGATATTAAAATAAATTTGTAGAATATTAGGAAAAAAAAAAAAAATATATATATATATATATATATATATATATATATATATATATATATATGTGATGGTAAAGTATAAAGCTCTGTCGATGAACGATTCAAATCAGAGATCCTAATTTGAATCTTGTTTCAGATTGTGTGCTGTGTTTTGCTATCTGAATGGACAATAAGGTAGATGTTTCTGAAAGTGAAAATCTTTCAATGATTGTTGGCACACCTGGAATTTTTCACCTGCCTGACGTCCCAGAGATATCGGAGGTATTAGAATCAACTGGCCTCAGTCCCTTGACTTCTTCTTTGGATCAAACTCTTACACTGCAAGAAGATAAGGTCCTCTCATCTGAAGTTAACATGGGCATTGAGGATACATGGTAAGGACAATATTTCTTTGTGGAACTTTGGATCAATATTCATAGTTTAATCTTATATTTAAGATGGGCGTTCCATAATATAATTTCCATAATAATAATCCTGAAAATTCACAATAATAATCTGGTGAACTCCTTAAATATAAGATCTGACTATGAATAATGTTTTTGGAATGACTTGTTGGAGTTAATTGTACAATGTTGCTTCAGGACCGAAGCCAACAGTTCGACGTCAGATTATGCGATTCCTCTTCCTCCACCACCTGGGTTGAACGATTTCTCGGATGTTGGGGCGGATTCTATTAGTGATTCAGGAACTGGCATAGAACATGGTCCTTTTTTGCCACCTGGCACACCAGCACTGAATAATCTCTTTGCAGAGACTGGGGATTCACACGATGACTCGCCAATGGGTGAGTGTATGTAAAGTAATATGTTCATAATATAAAAAACAATGGCGACGCACATTATATTTCTGTCCTCTCAATGTCCTCTGTGGATATTTTCAGAGGTGGTAGTCTTGCCCGCTGGTGTGTGTGGTCTTCGTAACTTGGGTAATACCTGTTTTATGGCAGCCGGATTACAATGTTTGACTGCGACACCACCTGTTCTCCAACATTTCTTGGACTTGCAGCACAGAGGAGAGAAATTGCCACCACCTGGATCACTAATGGCACATTTCAGTGTACTCCTTGGGAAGATGTGGTCTGGGAGATACAGTGTGCTCAGACCAACGGAATTTAAGCAGACTTTAGGAGCCTATCATTCACAATTTAAGGATTATAGGCAGGTGAGTACAGGCTCATTCGATCGATCTTTAGTGTCCAATGTTGCCGAGTATAAGATCGTATTATTCATGTATTCTTACAGCACGACTGTCAAGAATTTCTGGCGCTTTTGCTGGATTCCCTTCATGAACAAATGAACACAGCAAAGTGTGCCAAGAACTGTCAAGTTCCATTATCCACAACCACTGCCAACTCTTTTAATTCTATCGAAAACTCAAGCGGAAAAGCCCTTTCTCCTGTCACTGCCACGGCCAACTCCAATTGCAATTCGGACCTTTTGGAGATGTATGATTGTTTGTCGCCAGATTGCCCGAACAGTCCTAATGTGACTATGGCCGGTTCACCAAGAGGTAAGAGATTTGCGTGATCCGCACATAGCACATTTAGAGCTACGTGTATCTTGGACCTTTATATCTTAACTTGATGTCTCGACTTTGAATCACTCATCAATGCTTTGATTAAGATTTTGATTCGTCGATCGGAGAACTCGACAGTATCACGAATTCGCCGCGGGGTTCACCGTTAAATTGCGAGGATGATGAGGAAACGCTCGACTCGGACGAAACTGTCGAAGCGCGTTCAAGTACTTTCATCCACAATAAAGTGAACGAGGAGAGTGCGAATGAAGTCGCTTCAACTCGCTCTTTGAGATTGGACACGTTAATCGAATTGTCCAAAAGTGTGCCGCAGTATGGTGACTTGTATGACATTCACAAAGAAGCTAAGACCAGTAATGCCAATTTCCTAGTGACACAACAGGAATGCAATAATGAGATCCACTACGATTCGCAGAAGTTTCCGAAGGAAAATATGCGCAGGACACCATTAGATAACTCAAATTTAATGGAGAATCATGACTTTGATAATAAGAGTGTCAGCATCAAACGCATTAAGGAGGTGAATGTGCAGAAGGTGAATGGCAGCCTCGACCACGCGTCGAGCGGCTCCGACATCGAGTACGATAGCGGTCTGGAGAAGTGTAACGTAAAGCGAATGAGATTGGACGATCAGGAGAAGAATCACAAGCGCGACGGTCTCGGAAACGACAGCACTCAGTGTTCGCGGATACCGCAAAACTATGGGAACGGTGCGATTGCCGCGCAGGATGAGATCGAGGCTGACAAGCACTGGGTGAAGCATCTGCGATCTAACAGAAGTATTATCGTCGATACCTTTCAGGGCCAATTTAAAAGCACGGTAAGGATCTTACGTATCGTCTCGTTCGTCACTGTTGCGGGAGATCTATGCGTTGGAGTAGTGCTGAAAATCGGTACTTACTGTAAAAGATCTCCCATATTAAATCGTAGTAGATTAATCCTTCTTGCTTTGGAAGAGATAAAAGGCAGGTCTCATGTTACTACTACAATTTGTAATTTACAACTTTCCGCAAGAGAATTGCACACCGTATCTGTCTCTATCTCTTATCGATAGAATCGAGACATGTGGGGCATGTGGTTTTCCTTGAGGAGAAATCAACTCCATATATGACGAAAGAATTGTAGTTGAAAAGACGTTCTATGATTCTCAGGTACTTTACACTGAATTCATTACGATTTGAATATGTTGCAGGTTGTGTGCTCGGTTTGTAATCACGTTTCCGTTACGTATGAACCTTTCATGTATCTGTCCGTACCGCTACCTCACGCGATGGAGAGGCAGCTGAATGTCACGTATGTCCCTGCGAACGGCGAGCAGCCTATAAGATGTGTTGTCTCCTTGAATAAACAGTCACGAATTGGAAAATTGAAAGAAGAGTTGTTAAAGACGCTCGGCAAAGAGGATATCTCGGTGTCGAATATCGCGCTCGCGGAGGTTTTAGAGAATCATATAGCGAAGATTCTGGTAGGTACGCCGAACATATTGCACTTGTATCTTTTGTAATATTAATATTCAAATAGAATATTGGAATTGCTGTTTTTTATATTAATGTTTTTGAAAATATAGGCTCATATTCTGAACCTTTTTTTTATCAATAAAAGTGCCTTGAATATAGCTTCTCAGCCAATCAGATGGCTCCTAAGCCTCTTTTAGAGACACTTTTATAGATAAAAGAGGATTCAGAATATGAGTCATACTCAAATAGAAGTTTATATGTTGCAAATTGCAATCACGATAAAATAACAGTTTTATCTAACTTGTACAGCGTAAGTCGATTTGAAGAACCTCGATAGTATGACAGTGATTGACAATCTTCCATAAGAGTTATAATGTTATTGATCTTTGAAGTAATACTCTTAGTAATAATAGATGATTGCAATCTGAGATTTATTATTATTTCGCGCGAGAGATAACGCGTCGTTAGGAAATAATTCTGGAGAGTTAAGAAGGTGATATATCGATCAGGGTCGCTTATCGCCGATACTACCCTCCTAGAGAAATTTTATGGAAGGACATTCTCGTAACGTAAAAATATAGTTACGAGGCTACATTTCATCGTACAAGCTCATCGAATCTTCTTTTTGTTTATCCTTGTCTTCCTTCTTTCCTCCCCTCTTTCCCTCCGCTCTTTTTCCTCTTTCATCTTTCCTCCTTATAATTTCGTCAACGTTGCCGGTTTTTTTATCGCTATTGCTTTTTGACTGTATTATTTTCCTCTTGCACTTAGGTATCGAGAATTACTTGCTTGCTGTAGCTTATCGTACTAGGCGGAAACGTCACTCTGTTGGATTCTACATCAAGGTTTTAAATTTAAGGATGACAATACACTCTTGAGACACGTGAATGATACGAATCGATCGATATACGCCTTTGAACTCATGGAACCTCCCGATGCGTACACTACAGTGTCCGACGGCGGTGGGGAACGCGCAATGGAGACGGAGGCCTGCCAGAGATGTACAGTCACAGGCGAAGAAGTGCCGTGCATGATCTGCCTCGAGGAACTAGACGGTGATTTGAAGAGGCACAGTGGAAACAGCTGTAACTTCATCATGTGTGATCCGTGCATTGAGGTAAATCTGTTGTTTTGCCAGACAAAAATTTCTTGATTGATACAACAATATTTAGTTTTAACACGCGCTCACTGCCATCATTATTGGAGTGGATATACTCTTTGTTCAGTCATTCCAAGACAAAATTTGTGTCGAACGTTCTGATATATCTTGACTTGCGAGAAAGTTGAGCTTGAAGTTGTATGTGTATGTTAGGCATAGCACAGCAGTGAACGTGTTGAATATATTTAAAGATTTTTTCATAAAAACTATAACTTTGTACATATATCTTGTGAATAGAGTTAAATGTATCTACTGTTTTGCACTGTGTATCCGATTGCAATTGCGAGTATCCCAATGATGAGAGCGGCAGTGTCAATCTAGCGGAAGGGGTGTACAAACGGGGCACTTGTTGTCGTTGTATTCGCCTCGGGAAGGTCTGAGATAAGGTCGTTGAACGTTCTAGACGGACGGTACCGTAATGGTGCGTACGGGAACCAGAAATAGCTTTACGTTCTCCAAAATGCCGGGGACGCTTTCTTGAAAAGCAGAGGCGACTGGAAACGGAAAGGTGGAACCTCGTATGACTCGCTTTTTTAGTACAATCCGCAAGCCTGGTAGTTTATACCTGGAACTCAATTCAGACTAATCTGATGCTGCCGCCTGCCTGAGGGTATTACTTCGTTATTATCGATTGAAATTCACCTCGTTTTATGTTAGATATGTGTCCGAATCGTGGCGGATCGTCGAATTTAAATTCTCTCTCTACAAAGAAAGAAATTTAAAAAATCTCAGGTTTATATCGTTCGACAGAATTACTTCAAGAATCAAACGGAGCCCCAGACATGTCCAATGTGTTCCACGTACATGACAGCCTCGTCGTTCACCAAGATAGACCAGACTGGTCGACCGAGGCCCACTGTGCGTATTTTAAATGTACCTTTGGTCCTGAGGCACGACACGACGAATGAGACGACGAATAATCGCAAAGGCACAAAGCTCTTCGGTTATCCACATCTGATACGACTCCCTTCGCGAGTGAATGCACGGGATTTGTACGATATCGTCAAGAAAAACGTGTCGCACGAAGGACAATATACGATTCACTTTGTCGATGGACAGGTCAGTACAAATTGACTTCTTCGTCCGTAGATGTATGCCCAATTGCGCGCTATATAAGTTAAAGGAAAGAAACGATATGTGATACGTTGTGTACGGGTTATAAAGACAAGTTATTTTTGACACAGGGTCATCATTGTTCGCGGTGTATGTATACCGCGCATTGTACAGGATGTAGCGTGCCGGAAACGGGAATGGTAGCTCTACAGAACGGCGATACACTCGCGGTTCGTTGTACCGAGCACGTTCCTAAGATACTACATCCCATCGATCACATCAGCGTCAGTAAGCAACGGCCGCATCATCCACTTTCTCTTTACGATTGCCTTCAAGCGTTCAGTCAAAGGTAATTTGGCTCCTCTACTTATTTCAGTTTTGATTTTTAGCACAACTCTTGAGTGGCATAAATTAGTTGCGATAAATGCTTCACATATATCGTTGTTTTCAATATCAATGTTCTGAGTATCGAATTGTTGGATACTTTTAGCGAAACTTTAGACGAACACAATCCTTGGTTTTGTCCGAAATGTGGGCGTAACCAGTGTGCCACGAAAACCCTTACAGTACATCGATATCCCAAGTTCCTTATTGTATATCTTAAAAGGTAAGTGTTAAGTGTGTGATGTCATGTATTTCGCAATTATTTTCTGAATCAATATAAATCATAAGTATATCTCTGACGTTACATATAGCTTAAAACTTAATTGTTTGCAGGTTCGTGTTTTACGAATGCACGAGTATGAAGTTAGACGATAAAGTCACATTCCCTTTGGTGGGTCTGAGTGTAGGACGTCACCTTTATGATCTCTACGCTTGTGTATGTCACTTCGGAGGTATGTACCGAGCCAAAAAAATCAATGTAACTTTCTTTAACGGAATTTCATTCATGGGAAATGGGATTTCAGGTGTTTCTGCGGGCCATTATACGGCATACGCGAAGAATCCTCGTACGGATGTGTGGTATTATTACAATGATGAGATTACGAGCAGGCAGAAGCCACAGGACGAGGATTTTAGCAATGCTTACATATTGTTTTATAGCCGACAGGGGACCAACTTGAAACCGTGCAATATATAACAAGTAATGTATTTAATTTGATAGGCGAGAGAGAAAGCACGTCGATCGGAGCATGAAAGAGGCATTAATCATCGGGGGACTGGAGACGAGGAGAGACGGATGTCGAGAAGAGATTGACGTTCTTCCACGTACTTTTCTGCTATGACGGTTTATTCGCGTCCCTTTTATACGTTTCAAACGTATATACTTTAATCTTATCTGTTGTTTTACACTTCCTGTATCTCCCCTATATCTGCCTCCGCTACAGCTGTTTTTGAAGGGTGCAACGAGATGCGCGTAATCCGACGAACAGATTCCGAAACCCGTCTTCGTTTTACGTGTAACGGAATATCTTCGCTCGATTGCGTCAAGTATGATATTCATCGCCTGTGTGTTTCTTTGGCGATCGCGTTGTGCGATTTCTCGACAATGGACGAATGTGTCTTTACGATCGATATCCTACCCTACCGGTGACGTCCTGGGCTAAAGCAAACTTTAGGTCTGATCTAATTCATGGATTAAGAGAAAAGCGAACGTTATTTGTACTGCATATTGTAAACGTACGTCGACTTTGTACAGTAGATGGTTAAATGTAGACTCAAGAATTCTAAACACCGTAATTTATATTAGTGAATAAAGGTGAACGTCATACTCTGAGAGATCTCGGCTATTATTTATCAACGTTTACATTTGCTGTTTCATCATGCTATTGAAAAATAAGTAGTTGATTTACTGAGAAATAAAAATTTTATCCGCATTTGAAGCATAGTATGAGTTTTTAATTGTAAAACCGTTTACACAATGTTCTGTTGTGTTTTTAATACTCAAACATTAAGAAAATCTGGAATCTTTGTTTCATAAGAGATTTAATATTTTTTTGGTTATTATGTCTTCCAAATACCACGTTAAAACCGAGAACTAATAAAAAGTAACTTTGAAAAGGTTGAAATCCTATTTAGTTAGGACTCAAACCTATTTAGCCGATACTTAAACCATTGTGTATAATAGATTTTTATACTACACCGTTAGATGGCACGAAAAAAATCTGTTAATTTCTCGAATCTTTTTACACGACACCGCTAGATGGCGTTAGGAAATCTGGTTTTTGATTGCCTGGTTTGTGATTGAGTTATACTACGTATATCATTTTTCATTATGACTTAGGCAAACTAATCAGATGTTTTTTTATTTTCAAGTTTTACGATTTAACAAAATAAAAGTTTTTTTATTTTCAAGTTGTATCACTCTGTGGTAAAACTAATGTAAAAGACATTTTTACTTTTACGTCTATATTCTCGTAGGAACACTAAAGTTCTCGGTTGTAACAATTGAGCGTTAAAGTTTAATCTACAATGTGCTCTTTGCTTTATGTTTCTTTCTGTTTATCTCTTTCTGATTTAAATCTTGATCTTTTAGTTAGAAGAAAATAAAAAATAAGAAACAGGAAGCGAAGAGCATATTGTAGATCAGACTTAAGGAATAATAAAAATTTGTGTCTGTCTTTGTTGAAGAAAAACAAAGGTGGATATATAATTTAATTGTTAGTTAGCTTACCACTCGGTTAGTTGCATTTTATTTGTAATAACAATAATTTTTTGTATATTTTAATGAAAATTATATAATATACAGCGTATGTGAAAAATAAAGTGTTTTTTGTTGATCTCACATATATTAAATTTGTTATACGTATTTATATTTGAAACTTATAAAGCTATTACAAAACATAAAAAAGCAATGTAAATTTGAGTAGATTTTCAAATGTGTATTTATACACTTGAAATATATTGCGTCTCATGTGTTGTTTCCTTCTGCTACATCTGGCTATAAATAGTTACATTAGTGTACTATAGATTTTGACCTCGTAATTAATGCATCCGTATTATGACGCTGTAACTGTTACATCTTGTATTAAATATTTCAAAGTATAAAAGGAAACATTGTTAACGAGATGTTCGCGTTAACAAAGAATTATCCAATATATATACCATTCCAAAAAAAAGTTGATGCGTCACTTTATCAAATTTTTTCTCCCTCCTCTTTATTTTTCAAACGATTTATATTTCATACCTATAAGAAACATTTATATTATCTATAACAATAAAACACACGCGTTCCGTAAATATATTACATTACAATGTCCAATTTATTGCGATAAATAATACTCGGCATTAAGTGATTTATTACTTATTAACACGTTCGTTTCGGCACACCTATCCCGGGTGGGCCATGCCATGTATTGCGTACGTCAATAAAGGGAGGATATGGAAAGAGATGTTTTCCGAACCTATTTGTTCGTGAATAACGATTTTGTTTCCGAATAACGAGAAAGTGGATGTATGTATTAATAAATCATACTTTGGAACGGGCTGGAATACCGTGCGCGCTTGTATTAATATAAAAAATTGCTGTATCAATAAAGGTAACATAACAAAATGTTGCCAATTATTAAGACTATTATCATAAAATTTCTCAACATATCTGAACAAATAATAATAACTTCTGGCAAAAATCATTTCCAATCACTTCCAATCCGTATTTTCTTTTCAGGCAGGAAGGAAAATCGCTCACGGCTCGACTATACAATCGAGGCGCGACTGGAACTGGTTCGCTATCTTCTAAAGATAACCCGGCGATAAATTGATTTTCCGCCTCTTATTTTTTTTGTTACTCGCTACATTTGATTGTGTAATGGGCTCCGTACGTACATAACCGTTCTGTAACTGTGCGTACATGCACACACCGTGCATGCACACACAGCACCAGGTTGGGGGATCGCGTCCGGTGCATCTGTTGCATCCCGTACGCGAGCGAGCACGCGCGCATGCTCCGGCTCAGCGCGAGAACAAATTCTGGGTACGGGGGTAGCTGCCGGCGGTGGCGGTGACGGCGGCGGAGGTGGTGGAGGTGGTGGAGACGGTGGTGGAGGTGGTGGTGGTAGTGTTGGTGTTGATGTTGGTGTTTGTGTTGATGGCGGCGGTGGTGGTGGCGGCGGCGGCGGCGGCGGCGGCGGCGGCAGCTCTCGGAAGAGAGGTAGCCGTGCCGCGAAGACGCGAGGGGGTTGGAAAAACGACGGGGAAAGCTCGTAGCGGGCTACCGGTTACTACGCGGACGCATGCCCGCTGATAGCTCAGTGGAGCGCGCGACTTCGTGCCGTAAGCACACTTCCTGTGGGTGAATCTCTCTCTTTCTTCTCTGTCCGTCTCTCTCGCTCTCTCTCCCTTTTTGTTCCCCGTTGCTGCGTGCGTGTAAGTGCGGGTGCGCGTTCTTTCTCGCCTCGTCTCACCTCGCCTCGCCTCATCTCGTCTCTCTTTTCCTCTCTTCTTCTCTCCTCTCGTTGTCTGCCTCCACCTCGGCTTCGCTCATCGCTGCGAAAGTGGCAGGCTTGTCGCGAATAAAATCAGCGGTAGACAAGGATGTAGAGGAGGAAGAGGAGCAGGTGGAGGAGGAGGAGGGAGAAAAGGAGGAGGAAGAGGAGAAGTAGGAGGTGTTGGTAGAGGTGGAGGTGATAACCGCGGAAGAAGAGAGGCGAGAAGAAATGCTGGGGATGCCGCAAGAAATCCTCTGTGCCGTTCATGGAGTGAATGAAGTCGAAATAGCGAGGAGCATAATTCGGGGGCGATGACAACGAGGGGGTTGTGAGGATGGATGACGGAATCGCAAGTGAGAAAGATATCAAGTGGGAGTGATATATTTGAAAGCAAGAATACGCGCGCGCGGAAAAGTGGGGTGGGAAGGGAGATATTTGGAAAATGTCAGAGAGAGAGAGAGAGGAAGAAAGAGAGAGGGAGAGAGAGAGAGAGAGAGAGAGAGAGGGGTTGATACGTGAAAGATCGGAAAACGGTTCGTGCGAAAACAGACGTAACGGTCTCTGTTTTCTCCTAGATACGAAGCGCAACGCGAGTACCTCGTAAAGTGCGACGTGAATATTTCTTGTTCTATAAAAGTTGCCAGAAATTGAAGATAAGCCACGGCAGCTTGCGAGAATCGTAGGGATTGCACGAATATCACCGAGAAGAAGGCAAAAGTGAGCAGAAAAATAGGAAGTGCATTGAAGATAGTTTCTCTTCGTGTGGCAACAAGAAGAAGAAGAAGAAGAAGCAAACTCTGTTATCACGAGCATCCGCGAGTAGTAATGATCGGAGAAGATAAACGTACAAAGAGGCGAAGAGAAAAAGAGAATCACGACTTGACTGCTTGGACGAATTATAAGCCGTCGATGTCGATATAGAATAGAAAACGAGACGGAGGAGGGTTGAAGATTGCAATGCCGAGTACGGATGACATTTCTGTTTTCCTCACACCTTATTAGACACCACTCCACGGGATATTGAAAATGTCCGAGATATCCCTGTTTTTCTTTTGTATTCCCGCGGGATAATGCGAAATTAGAGGGGAGGAATGACGCAAGAAACTCATCGGGAAAATCGCTTGCGTTATTTTGGCCTGACGCGCGTGCTTTATATACTTTCCCCATCGCCTCATTATACCGGCGGTGGGTGCGTGCTTCGCGAGCCCCCGGAACACGCACACAGTTACACACACACATACACCTCGACAATATCCCATGCAAATAACCGTATTGTAAAGTAATCCAACTGGGGACATTCGCGCCCTTCTTTCCCCGCCCGCCCCGATTTTATTTTTCTCTCGTTTCTTTTCTCTTGTTTTTAACGTTCTCCTGATCTTCATCAGTCTGCAAAAGTGACGCGAGATGTACGTTTATTTCCAACCTGACACCGATAGAAAGGTCTCTCACCGGCTGTTCGTTACGTAGGAATCGTGACAGTCACTTTCGCCAGTTATTTTGACTCGTCGCCGTCGAGGCGCGAATTTTCGCGTCGCCGAAATGCCCGCACGTATCTCCGTCGAGATAGACACACGTGGAGAGAGAGAGAGAGAGAGTGAGAGACCCCAGAGTTTATCCGAATCTCGCCATTATCGTGAGTCTCGTTGACGTGCGGGTCTGTAGGCGAAATTAATCGCGACAATCTTCCACACAGTGACTGTACTCTTGATTTGCGGTATATCTATTCTACGGGAAGTGCTTTACATAAAGAGGCATCAGCAGCGTACCGGTAGTCTAACGGCACTATTTACTCGAGGAGCACAGGTTCATTCTGCAAACAAACGGGATAAGTGCGAGATGCACTTCGCGAAATGGGGACACCGGGTAATCTGAGACGCACACCGTCGAAACGAGAGTGGAAATTTGAATGGCTATGATATTTTGATGAGTCGATACGCGCAATGATTCACGCTTAAGTATTCCATTGTGTCAAATTCCGCACACGTATCGGTCGTAGGAACCTTCCAAAAATACGCGCTTTCGCTCGGGCGTTTCGTCCATATACGAACGCATCGGTAATTCATGGATCGTGGCGTGCTGCAAGCGTCGCTGCAACAAAGGGAAGGAAACCCCGCGAATTTATTAGAAATTTCCGAACGGTAATGGCAAAGAAATTCCCCCGGAGTGCTCTTTAATGCCGTCGAGTAATGAAACATTCTTCGCGACGAGGAAATCAATAGACGCGTACCCCTTATCCTCTCTTCTTTCCTTCGCTGTTTCCCCTTTCGAAATATATCGTATCGCTCTTTCATTACTGCTTTTGATTTGCTAAATGCTGTCCTAATACTTTGGATGTCCTAATGCTTTCGAATGTTATTCCCTCGACGATAGTGTCCGGTAAGGGTTGATCAAATGACACGGCTTGTCCGGCAACCGACGGAAGAATCGTTGCACTTGTGCCACCTTTTCTCTTGTTTTCTTCGTCCTCCGAAAACGACTGTGATGACGCAAGATAAAGACGTCACGTGAAGATAGTGCACAGCAAGATAGCGTAAATCATTAAGTGTTTACAAAGTGTGATGAGTGTCGAGTACGATTAAACGGCGGAGTTCCCTCTTTCAGTTTCGGCTTTTCCTGCAGTTCGGCGCGCTCCGTCATCAGGAGGTTCGATATCGCGCCGCGAGGATCCTGGAACTCATAAGTGACATCTCCGGTGACGAGAGAGACATGCACTTACCCCCGACAAAGAACGCGAGCAGGAGCTGATCTTGGGACTCGCTCGAGTCACTCGCCGAGTCTTCATGGAATAAAACACGGCGGCTGTGCGACAGGTAACGAATGGGAGCATGATTCTGGTACCGCGGATCCGGCGAATTCGACGGAAAACCCGAAGAAGAGCGTCCTGAGGTCGACGAGACGCCACACGCTGGACGGTGGTATGACGAGCGGGGATATGGATGTCCGCGAGGACGGCGGGGTCGGTCGAACGAGAGGCTCGAATTTGTTGACTTAACGACCACCATTCCGGGAGAATCACGGCGTGCATCCGGTGTAAAACCGGACGGAGACATCGTTGTACTTCCGCTCTTGAGCTGCGCGACACAAGAGAGAGAGAGAGAGAGAGAAAGAGAGAGAGAAAGAGAGAGAGAGAGAGAAAAGGGAGAGAGAAAGAGAGAGAGAGAGAGAGAGAAAAGGGAGAAGGGAGAGGGAGAGAGAAACAGACAGGAAGAGAGTTTTCGCTCGCGAGAAACGTGGCATACACAGACACACATACACACATGTATACACGAGCATGGCAAGGAAAATGACCGCGTGTCGTTGACGTCATCCGCGGAATGTGAATGTTCCGAGGCGCGATACGACTTCACGCGGGAAGATTTTACGCTCTCGTTAACGTCGCGTCGCGGATCGTTTCAAGTCGTATAGATCGCCGATATTTCCTGTGGCATGTACGTGACCTCAACGACGTGGAAGGAAATTCGCGGCAGTAGAGCCTCGAGAAGACCCTGCGACGGTGGTGGTGGCGGCGGCGGCGGCGACGACGACGACGACGACGACGGTGGTGTTGGCAGTGGTGGTGACGGCGGCGACGGTGACGGCGACGGCGGCGGCGGCGGCGGCGGCGGCGGCGGCGACGACGACGGTGGTGGCGGCGGTGGTGGTGGTGTTGGTGGTGGCGGTGGTGGTAGTGCAACCTTGTGCCCTTGGTACCACGGTACCGTACCCTGAGGAACGAGGCTGGGTGTATGTGCGCGTGGGTGTGTTCGTTTGGAAGAGGGAAAAATACGGGGAACTCAAAAGGACCTCACCGAGGGTGGTGGTGCCTGCCGAGTGTCTCTTCGAATCACCTCGGTTGTCCGCCTCCTGCGCGAAATCCCCGCACCGTGCCGGCTCGTGCAAGGCCAACTGCGCGAATCGGTATCGGACGATACCGTCGATGGATGAGACAATCGGCCGGGGTCACGTGAGATATAGCGAAAGGTACGTTTCGATCGAGTCAAGCCTTTGCATTCCTGTAGTCGTCGTAGCGTCGTTATCTAACAAGTAACACTACTCAAGTGTAACACCCCAAATTTTCTAATACTTTGCACACATCTATAACATAAGCCTAGAAACCATGTAAGACCATTTCTAGCTGCCCGTTATAAAACCAAAATAACAACTTCAAATCCAGAAATTTGACCTTTTACAAACCGAAAATCAATGACTTTGCAATGATGGCTCTTTAAGCCTGAACCCTAATACCTAATACCGTATTCAATTATTAAAGATACAAAAATTCAATGTTCAATGGTTTAGGGTTCGAGATTCAAAAATTTGAAATTTCGAATTTGAGGATTTAGAATTTATTGAATGAAGGTTTCGAACTTAGAAGTATGGAAGGTCACATTGTTGAACTTTAAGTGTTTACTGTTCATAGTTTCAAGATTTTTGGATCAGCAGTTTCATAATTTTGGGTTCCAGGGTTTTGGGTTTCGGGATTTATGATTTTGGGTGTAGGGTTTTGGGTTTTATGGTTTTAAGTTTTAGGGTTTTGGGTTTAAGGCTTGGGTTACGACTCAAGGTATTAGGGTTTAGGTTTAAAGAGCTATCGTTGCAAAATCATTGATTTTGGGTTTGTAAAAGGTCAAATTTCTGGATTTTAAGTTATGTTATTTTGATTTTATAACAAAACGGGCAATTAGAAATGGTCTTACATGGTTTCTAGGCTTATGTTATAGGTGTGTGCAAAGTATTAGAAAATTTAGGATGTTATATTTAGGGTAGTACTACTTGTAAAATTTCTTATGAAATTCGAGAAAACATTGCGAGTTGGCGTCGATTTTAAATTTTAATTTAGTCAAGCGACACCGCGCATTGTGAGATTCATTTGAAAGCCAAGAGACGTCCTTGCGGCGATTTTCGAGTTTTAGAAGTAATCAACCCTTTGCGCGTCCTTCCAGCGTGAAGAGTTATTCCTTCGCTACTCGTTATTGCCTTGAGGCAACATTTAGTTCGAGTCGATGCAGACGTCAAAGTAATTGATATTGTTCTATAACAAACTGTCAAATGTTGTTGGCAACACTATCTTATATGATTCTAGGTGGGATTTTTATTTTATACATAGTTGTAGTTCTGACATCTTCGTCGTCTTTCCTCCGGAGCTGACAGCTCCACAAGTGAGTGCAATTCATCAATATTGCACTTATCATAAAAGTGGATTACACAAAATATTCTCGTGCATCATCACGATATGTGAAAAGTAGAAAATTGCTATTATGCAGAATATAGTTTGAAGGTAATCGTATTAAGGAACTACTTTTCTGAGGCAATATTTTGAAATTTTTCCAAAATGGTCGACTGGAAAATTGTGTAAAGAGAATTAGAAACATCACCTTTGTTAGGAACGACAGTGAACAGAGGACAAGTTGTTTTTGCGAATAAAATTAATTCCGAATTCAAGAGGTTAATGGGAAATACATTGCGCTACGTTCGCGGAATAGCAATGAGAACTTGTATCCGCAAAATTGGATCTGCGAGATCTCCTTTAAAATTCACCTCGCGGCGAATAAATAGACCAATAATGTGTATCGCGAAGTCTTTACACACCGAAAACTGTTCGTCGATAAGTTCGGTATTACCTTCGTGTACCAAGGTGCTAGGAGCGTTATTTACTTTAACGCCTTCGCTATGGCAACAAAGGCTCCTATGCAGCATAAATTACCACCACTGTTATCAAGTCAAGGGAGGATATATGTATATATGGATGTACATACTTAATATTCGATAACGGTGGAGTGTAATAAGATCTTCCGTTTCGCGGAAGATTTCAATTTTCTAGAATAGAGGTTTCTACCGTAGAAAAAGAGAAAAAAAAATATATTACAACACGTCTCGTGCTCTCGTTTTGCAGCAATTCTCAAGATTTTTCTTTCGATCGTCCTCATTTTTATTCAATAACCGTGCAATAAGCTCATGTTCCCCGATATATATACCCCGATATATATAGTATATATATATATACTCCCTCTACTCGTCTGGACCCTTAAAATAAATGTTTTGCTTTTTTATTAAAAATAACCGAAAGGATAACAAATGATAGTGTATTGTACGCGACGTTTTCTTGCAATTAATCTGCTCGTGAAAAAAAAAAAGAACGATTATCCGGTATATAAAACTTATTTATTTTTATGATATTCTTTCATATATAAATAGTTTTTTACGCTTTCTTCAAATATACGGATATTGGTTTGTTTTCGGAACTTATCGGAACTGTATTATTGGAATATTTATCGCACGACCGAGGAATTTATCGGCTAAAAAAGTTTAATATGTCTGCGCAAACACACACATATACACACACACGTAGGACACACACACTGTAATGAGTTGGTGTACCCTTAATTTTGTTATCTACGTCAAGATGATTGACATATGCTTCGTCTGCTTTATCGAACTCTACCACATTTCCCGAGAACGCACTCTTTTTAATGGGATATGAATGTTTTAGTTACTCCGCTAATTTCAAAACGCGTCAACGACAATTAACGACGTTCGATATTTAAGCAAGACCCTCCGTAGTTGATGTAATTTGTATCTTTGTCGCGTCAAGAAATGATATGATTATCCTTTGGAATGACAGATGATAGTTATACGCCACCCTCATGGCACCTTCTCTCGCCATCCTGAACGCCCTTGTTTCGTAGGTCTTATTAACGAGAGTGATGTGTGAGATACGTCCAAGAAGGTGACGTCTGGGTTACGTAGGGTCGAGAGATTTGCGAAAAGATCAGTATAAAGTATGCACGGATGGTGCAAGCCGATTTCGTGGAGTTTACCGAGCAAAGGACGAGAGAAGAGACAACGGGAAGCGAAATGGATGGTCGCACGCATACATACGACATGCATCTCCAAATTAATATTGTCGCTAGAAATCCACTGCTTTTATATCCGTATTTAGGGATTTCGAGTATTAGAATCATGCAGCAACTCCGCAGCGAGTTATTGCCCAGACAACATAATGTCTAAAATCGGGACATAAGACGTCTTATAGATTATCTTTAAGACGTCTTTCAGACGATTTACGTATAAATATTTTCAAGACGTCTTAAAGATTATCCTTAAGACATCTTATGTCCCGATTTTAGACATTATGTTGTCTGGGTTCGCATCAGGTGGTTTTCTCTTTTACATTTCACTAAGTATACTGTACTTGAGTATTTATTAATCTATATACCTGAGTATTTGAATATGTTTTACTATAGTGTGGTACGCAAAATATTTAAGGGGATGCTGAAACTGAAAACTTTACCGACAGAACACTGACATTTTTCTGTAAAGTTTACGTCGTTACACAGAATTACAAATGCTTTTACATAATGAAAATACGTGCAAAATTAAATAGGAGCATTGCTTGATATGTGACGAAAACGAACAAAAAATTTTTAATATAAAATCTCAAGCTGTCAGTTAGCGCAAGATTTATTTAATCCAAAAGTTCCGCAGCTTGTATATACCGAAAGTGTGGATGCTCCAAAAAGAAAAATTTTGAAGAACATTGCTCTACCTTCGCATCTGCCTTTGGAAGCTTAAAATTACCAAAAAAGTTTGCAGGAAGATTTCTACACATAAATGGTTAGGTTTTCCGTTGAATATGGCAAAACAACACACATTCTTATAAATTCTGTATATACAAGAAATACGAAAAAGATAGCATGATTATGTTAGTGACGATCGTCTCTACATTATCGACACTGTTCGAGTTTGTCATCGACTCCAGCATCCCCTTAAGGGGATGCTGAAGCCGAAAACTTTACTAACAGAACACTGACATTTTTCTGCAAAGTTTACGTCGTATTGGTTACACAGAATTACAAATGCTTTTATGCAATGAAAGTACATGCAAAATTAAATAGGAGCATTGCGTTTTCTAACGAAAATGAACAAAAAATGTTTAATATAAAATCTCAAGCTGTCAGTTAGTGTAAGATTTGCCTAATCCAAAAATTCCGCAGCTTGATACTGAAAGTGTGGATGCTCCAAACAGAAAAATTTTGACAAACATTGCTCTACCTTCGCATCTGCCTTTGGAAGCTTAAAACTATCAAAAAAGTTTGCAGGAAGATTTCTACACATAAATGGTTAGGTTTTCCGTTGAATATGGTAAAACAAAACAACACACATTCATATAAATTCTGTATATACAAGAAATACGAAAAGGATAGTGTGATTATGTTAGTAACGATCGTCTCTGCATTATCGACATTATTCGAGTTTGTCATCGATTCCAGCATCCCCTTAAAAGACTCATGTATTCGGATATACTACCCAGATGCCGATATTAATACCTTCAATAGTAAAAACTGATTCCACCATAGCGATTGGATTGCTCAAATATAACCATAGCGATTGAATCAATCTCTCAACGAGAGATCGCTAACACGATAACAAAGGACGAAACGATCAGATATCACTTTTCCGGGATCCTTATCGTATCCGAACTTTTAGCTCCAGTTATCGTTCTACGCGCACCGACAATCGTCTCTTCACGATTATTTCCTAAATGGAGCAGCAGGCAGAAGCGCGTTTTAATTTTGCACCGGTAAAATTCAACAGTCGTAGGAAATGCTGAACGCACAGACAAGTGGCAAAATTTACGAATGGCATGCTGCTATTTTTCTATGACGCGCCAATCGATCGTACCTCCCCGGGGCGGGGAATACCCGCGAAATTGAAATGGCCGCGAGGGCTCGAAGAGAGAGGGTGAGGAATGCAATTTCTGCCGCGACATGAAAATTTTCGATACCATTTCTGCCGCGTCATCATTCGAGGTTACTGAGCTAACGCTGCCTATCTCGTAGGACTAAATCTTAGAACATGCATTCTACGTCGTGTTGAAAAAGTGGAGAGCCCCGGCAAACCCGGTTATTCCCAGTCTCGCGTCTTGCTAGAGCTATTCTTGCCGAGCCGACGCGTTATAACTTCGTATTTGCTCGGATAACCGCTTAACAGTAACAACTGTAATTCAGACGACAGCGCGTGTGCCACTGTGTAACTTCGCTTGAACTTCCATGCAACAACATATGACATTGTATCCGTGACATCTATGCGCGCACATAGCCTCGGCCAATTACTAATTTACAATAGTTCCATCGGTAGTGCTCTCGCAGAGCTCAGAAGTCCTTATAAATACATCATTATTTCCTGTTTTCCAATCGAACAGTGCGAGTTTGAATAGAAACATTCTCCACACAGAGAGAAAAAATGGTCAGTCTCACAGATTATAGTTACTTTCGCTGCCAACCATATCTTTTGTTTTTCTAACACAATATATAGTTGCAATAATATATATACTAATAAAGATATTTGTCGAGGACACTACGATAGTATTTGACTGCAAAAATTTCACTGTAAAGTTACAATGACACATATCAAGCATTTTTTCTCGGGGTGAACAAATTTTTAAACTTAGCAACGAATATATATATATATATATATATATATATATATATATATATACATATGTTTCACTCTTTTTCTTTTTCCACTCTCCAGTCCTCACTCTATCTTCCTATCTCCCTACGAAGGAAGCTCCAAGCTCTGATCTACTAACAGGATACGCCGAACATACCGTGAATGGCCATTTTATCTCTGCTAGCAGTAAAAAAGTTGATTCTAACTTCATGAGCGAGCAAGAAATTGTCATTAGGGTTTAACGTTCCGAGCAACAGTGAAACAAACTTTTGTTCCCGGTCGTGATAAAAACCTCTTTACGTTCATCGGTGACGCTAGACGTCGAATTTAAAGTCGTGACTTACTTTTTACGTTCACTAAATAGATAGAACTTTACGTAGGGGAAACTCGTTCTTAATCAAAGAATTCTTCTTTTTGCCCATCGTACCGGTACAGTCAAGCTTTCCATGATAAAAAGTCTCTTATGTCCCGTATTGTCGCGATTTCGTAAAAGTAAGTTTATGTAGAGAATCGCAAACTGCGGACGATAAAATAATGGCTCCACGATATTGTGCTGTTTTTACACGAATATTACAATGCCGATCGTTAATTTGTGAGCACACCTGCAGTCGTTGCTGCGTGCGCGTGTGTGTTGACAGAAAATGATTTTCTTGTCCCTAGTGCGTACATAGTTTGGCCGCTGAACGATGACCGACTGGCCGTTGTCGCAGTGGAGATGACTACCAGGTTAGTGGCTCGTCCCGAAGACGACGACGACGACGACGAGGTCCACGAGGAACGAGACTCGGGCTATCACTGCCACTGATAGAGACCCGGCACCCTGTCGCAGCTCACATCGATGCCGACCGCCACATCCACGATACAAGGTATCACGGAACATGTGTCGTTGGACGCGCTACTGTTTGCAAACCATCGTAAATTTCCCGCGGCACTCCCGTCGCGCTTTTCATTTCGCTGCGGAATACCGTATGTGATCAACCGTAGATGAAACCTCCTGCATTGTTCTGTTAACTTTAATCGCGATATTTTTCCTCCTGTACATGTGAGAGAATATTATGGTTTTCATATCAATTCTTTTTTCATATCAATTCTTTTCAATTTTACTATGTTTTAGTAGTGCAGAGGAATATATTGTCAGTGAGGTCTGTCTTGTTAAGAAACATAGCAAATTTTTTAGTAGCACATATTTCACAGTTTCTAAAATATGAAATGAAACGATATATTATTGTAGAATGTTGCTCCATTCCTTAATTACAAAATTTTGTGGTAATATTTGCTATAAAATTCTCTCTGTGTAGATCGTATGGTTAGAAACTTTGGGATTCCATTTTGTTACACGTGATATAGTGGTTTACACTATCGTTATATCGTGTATCGATCGTTTGAGGAACTTACGTGGTTCGCCACAAGCTTGCGAGCCACGAAGGAGATAAATCGCCGAATTGTTAGCGAAATATGTTAGAGAACGTTGGGAAAAGGACGGGTGGATAGAGATCAACGTCGAGAGACGAAGTCGGCAGTATTTAGGACTCATTGTTCTTCTAGTGGTTGCCATGCATTGACTCGATAGGTGTGCCTGTGACTTCCTCTGCTCGCCATTTGTGCCTTTTCGCTTTTATTCATCTTCTTCTCGCGGGGGAGACACCACGATCCCTCAACGGCGTTTTATCTTTGTTCCGATGCGATCTCCCCTTGACCTTTGATATTTGCTTCTTTTTGTCGCTGATGCTATTTACTGCGACGATTATAATACAGGTGTAAATTAATAACCAGTCTATATAATACGAATTCATTGGTAGTTACAAAATAATTGCGCTGTTAATTCGGAGTACCCGATTATCTTAAATAATACCCGTGAATTTAGATATTCAGGTACGTGAGTATTCAGAATTCAGGTAGTAACGATTGAGTACACGACGATATAGAACAGTAAACCGAATTTAGGTATATACTTGGAACTCGAATAGTAGCGACGAGTTTGGGTACTTATGAGGGTGAAAAGTTCCGGGTCTGAAAAAGAAAATAAAATTTTTTTGGATTGATTTTCATTTATTTCTCAATATAGCGTGATACACTTTTTCCAACGATGTTCTAAAGCGGTTATGCCAGACTGATAGCTCGATTTGTGTCAAGGTCCTCAAAATAGCCATTTACAGTGTCGCTGACTTCATTGTCGTTCGCAAATCTTTTTCCACCGAACCATTTCTTGAGGTCTGGAAAGAGATAGAAGTCGCTTGGGGCTAAATACTCTGGCTAAATACTCTGGCGAGTATGATGGAGGAGCAAGCAATTTGAACTTTAATTCATTGATTTTAACTAATCATGGCACAGATTTCCACTTTTCCATTTTTACAATAAATGCTTGAGGCGTTTTTACTTTGAGCTATCAAACTAATACTAAATAATTTATTGACGAATTTCCACTTTTTCCATTTTTACAAATAATACTTGAGGCGTTTTTTTACTTTGAGCTATCAAACCAATACTAATCAATCTATTGACTTGAACTTTTGAATATAAGCATATAAAGAATGAAATCATGCAACACACTATTAAAATATTGAACTTATATATCTATAAGTAGAGCTATCTATATGTGAGACCCGGAACTTTTCACCCTATCCTCGTAGGTATTTGGAACTCAGGTACTAACTGTGAATTCAAATACTCTTCTCTGAAATCGAGTTAGTACCGACGAGTAGTCGAGTAAAATCCGAGTAGTAACTGCGAGTTTGGGTATTCGTGTACACAGTAGAGATGTGCGAACTATTCGAATCAAATCGAATCAAGTGAAATTCGATTCGATTCAATTTCGAATCCCTATGATTTGAATCCGAATAATTCGAAAATTTCGAATGGAAAAGTTTTGGATACGAATCGCACACATTAGCATTAACGAAGTACTATTAAAGACATCTAGCTTTACGGGAATTAGTATAATTTGAAAGGTTTACATTTTCATACATTAAGATTTTCTTCAAAAATATTAAAAGAAGATAATGGCTTTTAGATAAACTCTTACCAACAACTGTCGGATCGATATGTA
Source organism: Odontomachus brunneus (assembly GCF_010583005.1). Classification (NCBI taxonomy): domain Eukaryota; kingdom Metazoa; phylum Arthropoda; class Insecta; order Hymenoptera; family Formicidae; genus Odontomachus; species Odontomachus brunneus. Next base: position 1,134,921 of record NW_022639463.1, read on the forward strand.
TCGTTGCGCAGCTTTCAAGGCTGGAATTGTATTCCATACACGTTTACCGACTATATATTATATATCTCTTTCCTTAAAATGAATTGATATCACATGATCAATGTTGTCTCTCTCATACTGAAGTTACTATTTTCATGTTGAATTCAATGATTAATTAAAAATTCTAAGATTAAAATATGTTAATTAAAAATTCTTTCAATGATTCGATTTGATTTGGGTGAAATTTTATCGATTCGATTCGAATTCGAAATAAAAATCTCTAAAAGATTCTCTAAAAGATTCGATTCGACATAAAAAAATCTACGATTCGCACATCTCTAGTACACAGGTAGGCGATATTCATCACACTTTACATATACAACGTAAGATGTGGCCTTGCATTCTTTCGCATTCTTGAAACGTTCCCGAGACAGCCGAACGTGTCGATGTCTGAACGATTTGAGGAATTCGTGCAAACGTGTCCCACATACGACATCGAAATTCCATTGTAAACGCCTACGCGAATAATGATTTCTTCGCGTTCCCGCGGGCAGAGAACAGGGAGCTTTCCTCCGAGCGGGCTCGCCTGCTCATCTACTTCCCATTCGACCCTCTCCCCGGTATCGACCGTCGAACAACACCGGCTGCGAAGCTCCACGTAGTCGCGGGAGGTAACCTGTGGAATTGTCAGAGCAAAAAACTGCTTTCGGTTTTCAAGTTTAGCACGTGGGGAGACTCGGGAATTCGACGCCACCGGCGCGAGCTCGCCTGCGAATATTCGTTGTATGCAAATCGGCGAGCTCCGTATGGCAAATGCTTCCACGCTCGCATACGAATTACCGAAAAACGATTTCTATTACGCATCACGCACGGACACCACGGCCGTAAAATTTACGCGCGCGCGCACACATATACAAATACACGCATAATCGGAATCGAGCATGAGCTTCACCGCGATGTATTGACTATAAGAATGTTGCGCAGACGCGCCAACATTTCGCACGTACGCCAAGTCTTCGCGTCTCTTGCGACTGGATCAATTAATCTTATTACGAGTTTTGTTGGCGTGAATTAATACAAGGAAAAATTAAACGGTATCTCTCATTTTTACGTAACCATAAACCGCATTTATATCGCGAACGTTGCATCCACAAGGGAATGTTCAAGTAGAGCCGTGACTAAGCTGTAATATTTTACCGACAGTATGTTAATCCTCTTATACATATTCTTATGCCCGTGGCGGCTGTGAGTTTAAGATATAAATATTGCTTGTGTACACCGCACGTTTTATTCATAAATAAAATTACTGAGCACGAAACCAATTATAGGCGAAGTGGCGTTACAACACACATTGCATCAGCAGGGAATGTCGGATGTTGACTGAGCGCTTCGCATCTTATCTATATACTTCACAACAAATCCACAAAGTTTTTTACAGCGCAAAGAAACAAGTAGAACACCACGGAACTCTTGTTATCTCGGCTACTTAGTCGAAATTTTCTAGTCTACCGCCGAGGTCATGTTTAGCCTGTTTATTGATCGCGAAACATCGCCAATAGAGTATGTAATCTTCTTATGAGATCTCACAAAGTTATGGAGGAATAGTTTGAACTTATTTCATTATCCGCTGTAAAACAGAGAGAGATGGGGGGAGAGAGAGAGAGAGAGAGAGAGAGAGAGAGAGAGGGAGAGGGAGAGA
>NW_022639463.1:1136709-1143996 GCF_010583005.1 Odontomachus brunneus
CACAGAGAGAGGGGGGGGGAGAGAGAGAGAGAGAGAGAGAGAGAGAGAGGGAGAGGGAGAGAAAGAGAGAACAGTAAATCATTGCGACTCCAGCTTCACCTTTTAGTATCGACTGATAAAATTCGTAGCGGAATAACGTTATCGGATCGAATATTGAAATTGTTTCTCGATAATTTCTCATGAGCGCGCATTCATGAGTTTTCTTTCGTCACGTTCGTCGATCGCATCAGTTGAGGCAGTCAGCTGTCTGCGAAATTAACAGCGGAGTCGGGAGTTAGATAAAAAGTTCGCATATAGGTCAGAGTCGGAAAATTTTGTAGGATATTGGAACAGAGCGAGAAGTTCGCTCGCTCTGTCTACCCCCCGTTATATTTTGGACTTGACGTGTCAATTAGAAGAACACTCTTAAAATCGGAAACTTTTCTCCTCGATTCCGATAAGACGTCCGACACGCGATTTATTTATATTTGAAAATCTTCCGACGAAAGTTTTCGTCGAAATTGCGATCGGAGTGCTCTCGCGACGCGAACGTTTCGAAATTTTGCCAATAACCGTTCCTCCTATTTGCAGTCGCATTTTTCGCGCCTGAGCATCATCACTTGATTTTTCCACGACTGACTGATCCTGCAACTAGAGAAAAGCGCGCTCGAGTGCCTCTTTTCACCAGTTTGCATGATTGATGGGTTCTATCACGGGATGATAAGTACTCTTACTCTTATCAATATATGTGCTGTATCTCATATATATAGAGGATGCTTCAGAAATAATTGGCCAAAATTTGCGAGAACGTAGGACGGATTGAAAGGAGCAAGAAATTCCGATACCGTTTTGCGATATTCGCAATAAATCTCAAGATATTATTTAAAATAGATTGGTGAATGATGAAAGATTGGTGAAAGAAAATTTGTGCATTACACAATCATGTAACAATTTTCTTTAATTAATATCTAAAAATCTATGTGGTCATTTGCAAAATGGTACAGGATTTTTTTGTTCAGTTTTACCTAATGTATAAATATACAACGGCAGACGGCGCCATTGTAGCTCATCTACCATATCGCGCGTGATCATTCACCAATCTCTTTTAATCTTCTAACTGTGTTCGTTTCGGGTATACTTTGACCATGTTTTAGGCAGATCCAATGGTGAAAACTCACTATATATGTATTTTTTTATATTTTTTATTTTAGCATTATATAAAGTAATTATATAAAGTAATATGTATTAACTTTTTCTAAAATAACTCGAAAAGTCGTGAAGTATCACATTTGCATTTAGAATATTACAAAAACTGCGTGAACTTTGAAACTGCTCTGGATAAAAAAAGATCCAGAGCACGGCTAGAAGGTTAATTAATATCTCGAGATTTATTGCAAATATCGCAAAACGATATGGGACTTTCTTGCTCCTTTCAATCCGTCCTACGTTCTCGCAAAGTTTGGCCAACTATTTCTGAAGCACCCTATATATGAGATGTAGCACATACCCTCTGTATATACACACACATATATACAGAGTATATGATTTTTCTAAATGTTTGTAGTACGCCAAAAATAAGATATAATCTGACAAATTTTTTATTCAAACTTCTCACTGTTCGTTTCTCATTTTTATCGTTAGATGTCGTTTATATCCAATAATAACTAGAGTCACTCTAAGCAGAGTTTGGCCAATAAGGGAGAATTTTGATTTTTCATCGATCTGCTATGTTTCGTCAAATTCCACAAAATATCCAATCACAGTACGTCTATGGCAGTAATTTAGGTTAGGTTAAAAAAAGGTAGACAAAGAGAGAGATTGAAAATATGTCTCTCTTTCTCGCAGGATCGATTTTGACGAAACCACGCGTAATGGCCAAACTCTGCTTAGAATGACTATAATAATAACAAAGGAATTGATGAGGTGTGATTTAGGAGATTGCTACGATTTTGGCAACTCTCCTCTACTCGCGCGCTCGTTCCTTTGCCCTCTTTTTCATCGTCACAATTAAGGGGATGCTGGAGTCGATGACGAACTCGAACAACGTCGATAATGCAGAGACGATCGTCACTAACATAATCACGCTATCCTTTTCGTATTTCTTGTATATACAGAATTTATATGAATGTGTTGTTTTGTTTTACCATATTCAATGAAAAACCTAACCATATATGTGTAGAAATCTTTCTGCAAACTTTTTCGATATGTTTAAGCTTCCAAATGCAGATGCGAAGGTAGAGCAATGTTCTTCAAAATTTTTCTGTTTGGAGCATCCACACTTTCGGTATAAACAAGCTGCGGAATTTTTGGATTAGACAAATATTACGCTAACTGACAGCTTGAGACTTTACATTAAAAATTTTTTGTTCGTTTTCGACACATATCAAGCAATGCTCCTATTTATTTTTGCACGTACTTTCATTGCGTAAAAGCATTTGTAATTCTGTGTAACCAATACGACGTAAACTTTGCAGAAAAATGTCAGTGTTTTGTCGGTAAAGTTTTCAGCTTCAGCATTCCCTTAAAGCATCTTCGTACAATTATAACCACGAATCGTAATTATGATCCATGAGGTGTACATCCGCGTTTTCCGTTTCGTGAATTGAATACGTTAATATAATATTATCATATTCTATACACAGACACACACATCTACACTAGAATTACCTCTCTCCGCCAGTGTTTTATGATATCTACGCAAGGAACACTAGTACACGATAAATTTGCATAAACGGAAATTCTGCTGTAAAATAGAATTCCCAAGACTCTCCGCGCTAGGCGCGATAAGGCCGATTGTGCTTGAAATATAACAAAAGTTTGTATTTAATCGTGGGGCGCGTGCTCGAAAGATTATGATAAAAGATCCTGCCTGTGACAGGAGTGAAACGCGCGGCTCGGCTTTGTCAGTAAGAAAAACCAAGTTAGGGTATCTGATAGAGGGAGTAAACTAAGAGGCTTCAGGTGCATCGGATCGTTAAAAAGAAACCGAAAAACCTTCCTCGCCGACGGGCACGCGGCAGCGAGATCGGCGAGGCGTGAAATTCGTCGATAATAGACCGAGGAACTCTTCCTCTCCTTCTGCACATGAAGTTGCCGAACGGATATTCCGAAAGCTGCTTGAATGCAGGAAAATAACGAAAAAGAAGAAATCGAGTGAAAAGCAAGCAGCGAAATAAAAAAAAAAAAAAAAAGAAAAAAGAGACGTCGCGATCTGCAACGCATCACTCGATCCCCGCTATCGTAAATCGATTTTCAATGGCCACGCCTGAATGTTTCCGTTTGACATCCTTCGTTATCTCGACGTGGGGCTTGTTTTAATTATCAGCATCTCTCTTCGCGTTGGAAATTCGTTTAGCCAACCGCGAACTTATTTAAAGTTACCAAAGTTTGCGGCTTAATTATCGCGTTATAACTTTCAATTAATAATTCTCATGGAGAAGTTGCAACCTCTTATACGTATAGAATGCCTCTACGTCGAAACAGATGAAAGAGTGTAACACTAATTTGCGATTATCTCGTAAGATTTTGGTATTTTGGTTGTTGGTTTTACATTTTATAGAGTTTCGTCGAATTTTACAAAGTCATCCTTCCTTCCTACTTTTATATTGTAGAAAGTAGTAGTGGCGCGGAAACTTGCGCGATCTAAGCTCGTTTGCATTTCTCCCCGCGGAAAAAGAAACGATCATTAAATCGTAGCGCCAAAGTTATCGGAGTCGCACTGAATTTATCGCCGCGAATCGATGTTGGGTCACGACTCGACAGAAGTTCAGGAAACGAGATTTCGATTGTTTGTCGAATGCACGTTGCAACGGTCACAATTACGACGTTCACGACGGAGCTCGCTCCGTCGTCGTCGTTCGTTTTATCGACGTCGCCATATTGGGAATATTGATCAGATTTAATGCAACGTTGCGCGGTAGATGCAGCAATCTATTAATCTCGTTAACTTTGCAAGATACGACGGGCATTATAAACTGTGGGGGACTGTAAGCCCCTTATTTATGAAAGTGAGTGTATTATAAGTGAATGTAGTAATAGCTTCTCTCACTGCCACGGATAAATTCATACATTACTCAGTGTGCGTTAATTGAAACGTGTTGGAAACGGAAAAGTATTAGGACGAAAGCGCACCCGTGAAAATTGCACGCGATGGGCTACTCGCTCCTCTAAGCAGGTTGAGAATTACTGAGGCTTTTAAGTCAGCCGGGCTTTATTTATTATCAGCGCTGCGGCTCGCGCACATGCACCGTCTATATAGCCTGCACTTGATGCTAGTAGGAACGGCTACAATAACACGATCGGATTTGCGTAGACTTTTTGAAGGTTACGATAATGTAACGCGGATAGAGCGGGGGCGTTCGGCTGGATATTTTTTTAAGAACACCCGCTGCCGCGTCCGAGCTCGAAGATTCTGCGCCTGGATCGTGTGTGGCCTGAGGTCGAAGCTAAAACAGAAGCACATCAGCTGTCGAATCAAAATGTTATAGTCGAAAAGCGTGTTAGCGTGCCGATATTATTTTTAGCGACGCCTACAGCTGGAATTTTCAATGGCCATCGTTGCTCCTAACTCGCCGCAGTTCACGGTAATGAACGAACGGCGTAAAACGTATATTCCTCGTATAACGTGTCGTAATAACCAGGTTAATGAGAATAGCCGGTACAAATTTATAATAAAATAGACGAGAGTTGCCGCTCGAAAAGAACACTTAATAATTGCCCATAGATATGCAAGAATGATCCAACCCATAAAATTATGATCTTTGAGTTTTTAACTACCAATGGATAGTCTATATATTATACCAATGGTTTGCATGATACAAAAAAGATCCAAGCTTTAGGGGCGCCTAAATTTAATTAAATTAATTAAAACAGTTTTTACTTTCTATCAGTTGCTCTATCTTTTATTAGTTCCATCTCTTTTGTTTAATTTTGTGAGTTGAGCTTGTTAATGAATACTCTTAAAGAGAAGAAATTTGATCGCGCTCAACTTTTTGAACGTTTGCGAAGGACTTCAGTACTATCTGTGCTTTTTAAATCGTGTATAAAATTTTCATCTTTATTTTTTTCGAAATACATTCCATGTGGGTTGAATCGCAGAAATGTCAATGCTTGAATACTAATAATTTAACTCTGGACATTTTTATAGTTTTGGTCTTTAAATATTGAAACTTTTAACGTAGAAAATATGTATATATTCAATATATGCATATACATTTCTTATATTGAAAATTTAAATATTTATATTTAAAAACTAAAATTATAAAAATGTTTAGAATTAGATACAAGTGTTATTAATATACACTGAAAGAAAAATTAACCTTAAAATTAACAAATATTTCTTTGATGGATGCCATTAACATATTTACTTAAATCTAAATTCTCTTTATTTAAATCAAGCATTGTTCACTGATTTAAGAAAACAACATTTAGTTTAAATGAAGTGAATTTAGATTTAAATAAATATGTTAATGGCACCCATCAAAGAAATATTTATTTAAATCTAAATTCACTTCATTTAAACTAAATGTTGTTTTCTTAAATCAGTGAACAATGCTTGATTTAAATAAAGAGAATTTAGATTTAAGTAAATATGTTAATGGCACCCATCAAAGAAATATTTGTTGATTTTAAGGTTTAATTTTTCCCTCAGTGTACAAGCATTGGTATTATCTTACTTAATCTAATAGGTTACGTATTGCCAGATGTGAAGTACGAATATATTCGTCGTAATATCTCGCAATAACGGGACAAATTTGATAATTATGGCGCACTAGTTCGCATTTATGTTTCGCCAGGCGTGATGCGTGGATTGAGAGTCACTGAAGCTTTTAAATCAGCCCTCCGTACGTTGTTTAGTTGCTCGTCTCCGGCCAGATAAGCCACGTTAAAAATACACTGAGGCACCCCTGGCTCTCTTCTGCCGCCCTCTTCTGCCCTCTTCTGCTTCGCGAAGATTCCCGCCTAGCCACTACAATGCTTTCATGTCTTTCTCCTACTCCTTCCCATTCTCATTCGCATGCCAGTCGCCTTCTCTCCCTCTCTTTCTCTTCTTCCCTTTTGATTTCTTCTTTTGTTCGGGCCTGCTCTTCGGTCTTGACATCGGAGCGCCAAAGCGAAAGTTGCCGAAGGTATCCTCTTCTTACTGATCGCGCACATTCTGCGAGCGAGGTCATTTTAAACGAGGCTACGACGGTGCGTGTTAATCTCAGGGTTACCGAGAAAACATCGGAAGTTCATCCACGCTCGTTATCGGCGAATCGAGGCGGACCATTATCAGCGAAATGTTTGCAGATATCGGCTCCTGGGCGTCCCGTCGCGCGTAGCGCAGCCTTAATTACCGGTCCGCGAATTGAATTATGCTCGGCTTGGCGAGCCACGTGGTTTCGGTATAATGTTCGAGCCTATTACTAATTAATTTGTTAATTACCGCGGAGACGAACTCGTTCGTTCGAGCGATAGCTCTCCATACTACTCTGTGTTGTGACATCAATTAACCCTTTCGCAAGCAGGGGCAACTGAGACGCTATCATACGCTATCAGGCGACACCAACGGAATAACGTTATAGATGCGGCGCGCAGTGTTGCGAAGAGCCTGTTTTACGGAAAAAAGCCTTTTTTATGAAATGTAACATAAAATAGTTTTGGTAAGTATGCAGTATAACGCTCTCATCTTGGATTCTTTTCAAACTTTGTAAAGAAGGGTATGACTTTTAGGCGATTTGGGGACCGCTAGGTGAACGCAAATTTCCTATTTTTTCCTTCGTATTTTTTCCCGTAGAATTAAAAAATCGACCTTAAAATTACCAAGTAAAGGGAAAAATAGTTTAAACGTTGATTTTCCCTGAAAATCATGCATTTTCCAATACTGCCATCTTAAATACAATTGACCTTTTTAGAGATGCTAAATCTCACATTACATAGGAGACTTATTTTCTCAAAACTTGATAATGATATGAGAATATACTCTAAGCAGCAGAGAAAAAGCAACAGTCAATCGGCCGAAATGGGGAACTAATTCCGAGCTCTGTCTTAAGCGGAGCGATTTGAGCGGCGAAAGCTACTATATGCTCGAGAAGAGGCTTTTTATATGCTTTTGTTTATTAATACCCTGTATAATCCTGAAAAAGCTGGACTACAAAATCATTTTTGTACTATTTTGATAGTTAATATTTTTTTAATTGACTGCTGCTTTTTCTCTGCTTTTTCTCTTAGAGTATATTCTCATATCATTATCAAGTTTTGAGAAAATAAGTCTCCTATGTAATATGAGATTTAGCACCTCTAAAAAGGTCAAAGGTATTTAAGATA
>NW_022639463.1:1144006-1155747 GCF_010583005.1 Odontomachus brunneus
CTATTTTGATAGTTAATATTTTTTTAATTGACTGCTGCTTTTTCTCTGCTTTTTCTCTTAGAGTATATTCTCATATCATTATCAAGTTTTGAGAAAATAAGTCTCCTATGTAATATGAGATTTAGCACCTCTAAAAAGGTCAAAGGTATTTAAGATAGCAGTGTTGGAAAATGCATGATTTTCAGGGAAAATCAACGTTTAAATATCTAAAACTATTTTTCCCTTTACTTGGCGTAATTTTAAGGTCGATTTTTGAATTTTACGGGAAAAAATAAGAAATTTGCGTTCATCTAGCGGTCCCCGCATCGCTTAAAAGTCATACCCTTCTTTGTATATTTTAGGGCGTAGAATTGATTTCTGAAAAGGAAAATTGTCGCTCATTTTTCGTTTTCTTGGTTTTTTTATTTTAATGTTTTATGCTGTCGGTAAGAGAAAAAAATCCAAGATGAGAGCGTTATACTGCATATTTACCAAAGTTTTTTTTCTTTGCTAACCGAAAGTATAGTGTCTGAAGTATGATAAAACGCACAAATAACACCATCGGTATCGTGAATGATGATTTCGAGTATCGACTTTTGCTCATAAGAAACAGGCATTGCGCAACACCGTACGGCGCTGCGGTTGTGGCAACAATAGCTAGTCTCGTCACGTAGTCGGGACGATGGCTAATTTAGTAGCAGGAAATATCACTGCGTAAAGAAAAAAAAACAAGAAGGAAAGACAGGAACACGGCGGGTAAGTTAATAAGAAGAACGAATTGTATTGCGACACAATGTCTTCGAGAACGTAAGCACTCTGCCATCTCTTCGCGCCGCAGTTTGCGATATGTTATCGCGTATGCCATTGTGTATGCTTGAAAGTGCTTAACGAGTTGCGTTAATTAGAAGCACGTCAACACACAGGTGTGCATTAGTGGTTATACAGATACATTTACCGCGCATTTTAATTTCATTTAAAAATGGACGATTTTTAGAGGCTCTTTTAATTAATATTCCCTTCACTTCAATGCACATTTCATCATCTCGTCGCTAATACTGTTCCTGTACACGCGGCTGTGTAATCCGCGGCGATAAAAGTAGGATATTGTTGTCTCCACGGAGAGAACGTTAATTTCACTCGACGCACGGGCTACACGCAAGATTATATAAAGATCAACGAATGGATGGATACGTAACGTTAATTAACTTTCAGCGCGTATGAGAATTGCAACATACGACAGCGTATATAGAGAGCGATAGTCATAATGCCGATATCCGGGAATTCAAGTGATAATAATCCGTGATAATACAGCTGTGTGTATTATCCGGATTATTATCTTCTTAGTTCAATGATTGTTTATTGCACCTGATTATAAGATACCACAAACTTTAACGAAACACTTAAAATCTTAAAACAGAAGTAATTTGTCTCGTTATTTTCACATGAAAAAGACATGAGAACCAAAGTACGGATCGTGGATAGTCACATTTGCATGACTATGCTTACAAGTTAATAACTTTTTGTGTATAAATATTATATAAGGATAACATTTTTTTCTTTTATTTAATTTAAATTTTCTTTTACTTAATTTTTATTTTATTGTACCTATATGAAAATATGCACAAATATTAAAAAATTATGCATACATCTTTTATTAAATCTTTTATACATCCTATATTAAAAAATATTGCATACATCTTTTTATTAGTATGTAAAAAGTGTGACAACTACATTCGGTCACCCTTACTCGTGAATTAGAGTACCGGGCAGATACTCGGGTACTCGGACAGTAGCCGTTTTATGTTGAAAGTACTGAAAGCTGTCGTACTTTGGTACACTTTGATACGTTGCCGAAGAAAACGCCTGAAAATCGGTTAAAGGGGATATGCGATATTTGTACGAAATATATTCATTGCGCCTCTTTCAAACGCAGAAACCTCGTAAATACAAAATATTAGCAGACAAGAGCGAGGTATTCCTTTTTCGTCTTATTCTGTTCCTTTTTCTCGCCTCGTTACGAGCCACTCGATCCTTTTCATGTCGGCCGCCGTAATAAGCCGTCTTAAGCTCACTTCGAGATTCTCCTCTTAAACCCATTGCGCAATGAAAGGAGTAAGAACTATGAGGACAAGGACAAGAAATATAGGAACAAAAAGGCGATGGGATCAGCCGAATTCAATGTGCGTTCGGAAACGCACAACTGAATGCACAATGACGGAATGAAGCACGAGAGTACTAGACTGAGTAAAAAAAGGAAGAAAACGGAGACACCTTCCGTCGCGACAACGCTCCGAAGCGTTCAAGGTGACTCAGAGAGTTATTTAAATTTAACTCAGGCTGTGATAAATGACGAACTTCGCTGATAAGCGGAATAGGGCGTAGATTAACTGCGCTTTGTACCGCGGATCAATACAGTTTACAATGAAAGAGAAAGGCTGCTGAATTCGGAACACGGACTTTCATCATTTTTTGCATTCGTTGTACATGCGCGAACGGAATATCCCATGTGGATCGAGGAAGAATCCCGTGCGGATCAACAATTCGGCATAATCTGCCGGTGTTTTCGAATACTGAGCTTTAAAATTTAACGGCGAACATATGCTATATTCACTCTTTTATGCAGTGCGTTCAATAACGATAAGCTCATATACCAGCTCGTGGAGATCACGTTGAAGCAGAGTAATTTGTGTTTATATGCGGCGAAAGAAGTAACGACACAATAACGTTTCGTCTACTCGGACGTGATTAGCCATGACAGCCGAAAGTAAGGAAAATAACAGCCTTAGTTATGGGTCATTTAAGGTTAGAGTAAGTTTCAATCATTCACATAAATTTGTTGATCGAACATTAACACGAACTGTTGATACCAATATAAGTAACTGACATCACAGCTTTAAAACAAAATTATTGGAATTAAATAAGTTTATTCTAAATTGTAAAAATATATATATAATATTTTATACATAATAATATATACATTATTACATATAAAATATATAATAATTGTAAAAAAAATAAAAAAATATATATATTATATATAAAAAAGTATATAATTATATAAATATATAAAATATATACATATATAATTGTAAGAAATATATAAAAATAGACATTTTTTTTCATGTGTAAGCCCCAACTTTAATACATTAATAAACCAAATTTGACTCGAAATTGGGACTCGACCCAACAATTTGGACTGTTACCTTAATTCGCTAGTCAGAAGTTTCTAATATATGGCTCCCTTCTTCGCACTTCCAACTATTATGGTCCACTTTTTCGGACGATAACGCGGGTCATCTCGTTTTGCTCTGGTTCGTTCTCGGCCTTAAACCGTTTCAGCGCTCAAACTACACGGATTCTCCCCAGCGTAACCTCAGCATGGATCCGGAACAGCCCGAGATAATATTATTCCGCCGCCAATACGATCGTCATCACGGATTCTTAACTCTGGAATAGTTAGACCATAAACTTTATGTTCCGTGTATTTTCTTAACCGAGTCGACATTGGGCGTTTGAGAGCGTGTTCGCTCTCTGTCCGGCGTTTATTATAACTTATACGCGCGCTCTCTCTCTCTCAATTCCTCTCAATTGTACCGCGCTACTACATGGACGGCTGGAGTTAATCGAAGAGAAATTAAGAGCGAATTTCTTCTTTATTTCGCGCCGTTTGTCCGGAATGTCGCGGTGAGAAATACAAAATGCCACAGATAATATTTGATTTCACTTTACTCTTTAAATAATGAAACTGAGCTATATTTATCGTATCCTCGCGTGTATTTGCCGTCATGAAGTTTTCATACGTTAGCTTCTCAAATACGACTAGCATTTCATTTTATTGGATTACATAACGTGTATATTTTTATTCGAAAAATATTCTCGTTATTTCTGCGGCAAATATATTCGGATAAAACTTCCTCTTTCACAAATGATTCGCAGACATCCAATTTAATATCCATCATTTTACAAATTCTTCCTTGAAAATAGATTAATCTGCAATTGTCGTAACGATTACTTACGGATAATTCACTTGTGCCATTTCCCATTTTTCTTTAATTAATCCTTTGCCATCGGCCTTGAGGCAACATTTAGTTCAAGCCGATGTAGACGTCAGACTAGTCGATACTTTTTTCTATCAAACGTTCTTGATAACGACACTGTCTTTCATAAATCTAGGTTTTTATCTCATCAACCAGTTATAATGATAAAAATCAGTAAATTCTCAATACCCGTCGTCTTTTTTATTTCGAGACTGATAGCTGCACAAGTAAGTGCATTATTACGATGTATGAGTAGAAAATTAATATTATGTAGAATATAATTTGCGCTGAAGATAATGCGGGGCATATCAAAGAATTCTCCGAGGCGACATTTTGATTTCTCTGAAATGGTTGATCGAAAAATTGTAGTTAATTATAAGTTGATCGAAAAATGATAAAAAGTAGTCAGATAAAAAGTAGATCTTTGCATTGCTGGGAGCGACAATGAATAGCGACAAAAAAATTTTCTTGCTAACAGAATTGAATCGGGAATAATTCGAATGAGAAGTAGCAATAGTTGACGTGCTGTAACTGTCATCACTGTCGCTATTATTGTCAATGTCTGTTTCCCATCGTTACTTCTCTTAAAGTCGTAACGATACTAACAGTTACGAGCTCGTCTTGCAGACAGTAGACTAGACAGTATACTCGCCCGGTGCATACAACAATGTAATTTATCGGGCTCGTGTTTACCCGGTAATAAGTTAAATCGTCGATCCTTCGCTGTTGTTTGACAAATGCTCGTTGCGCGATGTACGTTGCAAATTGACCCCGAGTGCTGTTTTCATCGCAGAATCGAGGCGAGTATGATATTCGGATGTTTTTATTCCGATGTCAATATTACAATCGAGGCGGTCATTCGTTCTGCTTGCTCGAATTTTTATGTTTCAATTTCACAAATGAATATTCCACACCCATCCGACCTCACCGCCGATTACATCGATTAATTACATGTTACAAGAGATATCGATGTTTAACGCTAAGTTTTCATTAATTAATCTGCATCGCATCGCCGACTTGCGTAATTGAAATTTGATAAAAGGCGAGTTAATCATCGATGTTGCATAATTTGTCCGAGTAAATAATACACTAATTAGGTATAATAATTCAACATCGAATGTCCGCGAGCTTGAACTGCAATTAATCAATATTACAGGCGGCAGGTTTTACTCCTGAAAGGTTAGAATTCTACTGTGAATAAGGGCTCTTGTTAAATTAAACGCCATTTATCCTAAGACTGTGCTTTATTCAGGAACCTACGACTGTGGTTTATTAAACAAAACTGAATAATGTATGATATTACCTTGGCGGTAACATTTTCTGCGCTACGTAGACGGATTCAAATCAAGTACAGGTTTTCGAATACTTTTGCGCAAACACGTCGAGTGCAATAAATTTCACAATTCTAACGGTATACAAACGTAAAAGTCTTGTGATACTTGATCCTTATGTAGATATAATTGAACGGACTGCAACACGCATTTGCCATTATTTTCAGAAAATAATGTAGTATTCATAACTTTACGAATTATATGAAATTGACGTCTCTGCATTCAATTTATTTGAAGAGAGAGCGAAGGAGAAATGATTTTATAAGCGGTCGTAAAAGCAGCCATAAATAATCTTACGCCACTTTGAACTGCTGACGACCAGTTGAAAGGCTTTTGTCTCTCCCGTTTCGTTTAATCCCATTCCCCCCAAAAATTGCAGCACGAACGCAAGCCAAATCGTTTTGTCGCAGCCAAATTATTTCCGCGTAATATCCAGCTTAAATGTCGTTCTTATGCAGAATACTGCAAAACCATCGAATGTCCTTTTAACGACGAATTCTTGGGGACATTTAGATAACCCAATTCCAACGAAAATCAGAATGTGAAAATGTCGAGGTTATGATAAATTTTAAATAGAAAATAATCAAGGAGTTTAAACTATAATTTCGAAGCAAAAAGCATAGAATGTTCATTCATTTGTACTGTAAATGTTCCCGATAAAGCTATGTGTGTAGCGTGAGATTAACAAAACAAATATACATCATTTACACGGACAACTCGCTAATGTACCTTTAGATCTCTCTTGGGGAGCTACTGCTTAAGCTGCTGTTTTGGGAGCGGAATTGTTCAGAATTATCGAACGAGAATTTATTCGAACACTTGTTTAAATCGAAAATTAATTTACCATGAAGCGAAAGAACAACAAGCAACAGTAAGAACATTACGCGAGAGTTAAATGGCGTTCTGTTAATGTCTTAAGTTGGGTTGATTAAATTTTCCCTTAAGATATCTTACGTAATGATCATTTGGTCTTCCACTTATTTAATTGTCGTTAAATTATTCTCGGGGACTTCTTATCTTTACGATAAGTAAACTCCTCTCTTTAATTGAGCAATATAGATTTCGTGTAATCTGATTTTATCGCATGACTCGTTAAACGTGCTATTTAAATAGAAGTAAAAGCTCGGAATCGCTGCGATTCTTGCGTTATCAACGAATGGTCGTGTATTATCGGTATAAAACGCTAGCAATATGTTGCGTCCGGGCTGTAATACGTTCCACGTTAGAACAGCTCGATTATTACCGGTACGTAATATAGTAGCGGGACTGGAAAAGCGTAACATACGCCCGAGCACATGTGGCCGTTTATGAGCTATCTGGAGTTGTAATATCCCCTTAAAACCTGTATTAGGAAGGATAAAATAAAATATTACCAAACAGTATTTGATCAAATTTTTTAGAAAATTTTAAGACGCGCGTAATTCTAATCTCAAAATAATATAATTTCAATCACACGATAATGCATCTCTATTGATAGTAACAATTCCGGATACTCGAATATCTTGGGTATTCGAATATTTTGGATATTCCGGTGTTTCTTAAATTACTCAGATATCTGAATACTCGGTTACTCGAGTGGTAGCAGTGAGCTGAATACTCGAGAGTTTCCCCTTGTCCACAACCTTGCTTTAATTCTTAATTTAATTCTTAAGGCTTATTTTTAAAATAATCGACTGTGGTTAGTCAATTTCTTACGGCTTAAGAATTAAAGCAAGGTTGTGGACAAGGCGTTTGAGTAGTGCCACTTCTATATACTACTAGACTGCTAACTTCTTATGATTGGCCTGTAGAAAAGTGAGGCAAAACGTAGTGTGAATAGAGGTAGCCATCTTTGTTAAGGCAAAATTTAGTATGTGAATATTTGGGATGCCTTAACAAAAATGGCCGTCACTTTTTGCCTCAGCTGTAACTACACAGAGAGAACGATTTGGTTGAATCAAATAAACATTTCTTTGGAACAGTCCAAACTAATTTTTTGATTGATCGAACAAAATTTTGTTTGACGCAACAAAAATATTTATTTGCGGCTTAGTTACAAAGAAATATTTTTGTTGTGTCAACTAAATAATTTGTTTGGACTATTCCAAGGAAACGTTTATTTGATTGAAAAAATCATTCTCTCTCTGTGCAGGGAGTTAGCAGTCTAGTAGTATATAAAAGTCTATAGTAGTACCTGTGATTTTAACTACCTCTATATCTAGATACCTCAGTGATATATGTGAATATGAGTACCTGTGTACTCGAACATCTGAGTAGTAGACGTGAGTTTGGGAGTACCTGTGCGCCCGAGTAGTAGCGGCGAGTTTTGGGTCTGCCAGAGTATTCTGGCATAGAAATACTCGGTTCGTTCTGACGGCACTGTTCCCTATTTATCCCAACACATACGCACGCAATTCTTTCTCGTCGTTCTTTCTTCGCAGTGCGAAAGCGCACACTATAACTTGGTAGGGATCCTTAAAAAGCGACAGGGATGCTTCACCACGTCTCTAGGAGAGAGTAGGATCGCTCCAGGGACGGCTCAACGTTGGTTGCGCGAGTGGCGGGCCCTCGAGTATAATTAGATGTCCCAGTTTACCACGCAGCATCTCATTATGGAATCCGTTCGCCAGTCGCGAATGTATGCCTCCGCGCTGTCCGAGCCGTGCTCGCACCTCGCTCGATAATAAACTGCGCCGTAAAGTGATTGCGTATAGACGTACTAGTTGTGTGGCTAAAAGTTGACACGTTCGGATTCGGCCCGTTTTATCGATAGCTTCGCTCATATGACTCATTGTTTTTATCATATGGCGTATATAATTGTGTGACTCAACCAGTTCGTGTATCATTAGACGTTCAGTGATGTCGTCACGTTATTCTTTAAGTGCAGAGCGAGATTGAATTTTATATCTGACAATATATATATATATATATATATATATATATATATATATATATATATATTACACATTTTGCGCTATTTCTTCTCATTTTTGGGTCACCGAAGACCCAAGACCGTACAACGAATATTCTGTATTCACTTCTTTTCCACTCCGCTCTCGTACCTTTTTTTCATTCCGAACATCCCGCCATCATACCCTCGTACTTCGGCGAAAACGTGCCGAGAATACCTCACCTGCCCTTCTGTCCGCACAGAGTATTTGACATAATGGTTTCCACAAAATTTCAGTCTTTTATTTATTTCACGAAAGGACAGAGAAAGAGAGAGTTATATCCATTTCAAATCGTGTGTTCTTAACACTGATTGTTTACGTGCGTTGTTCTACCTCCATTGTACGTCATTACGCCAAAGACATTCTCTCTTTTAATTGTTCATTACTCGAAGATTACCCATATCTTGTTTGTTGAGAGGAACGTGTTTGTCACAGTTTTCTATGAGATGTCACCTGCTGTGATTAATAACTGACGCTCCGCTCCGCTGGAAGAAAGGCAACAGAATACTGAAATAGTCCGATTAACGTAGATGCACCGTAAATCGTAGGATTCATACACACACACACATAAACATACACACTAGTATAGCAGAAAGTCAGATAATAATGAATCCTGTTGGAAGAACCCTGGCTTGGAGACTCGCGAGACCAATTTCCACGGCACTCGTTCTGTCGCACATTTACAACGACACACGCCCACTCGTCCTTCACCTGTGGCTCGGGGTGGCATCTATGCTGATGTCACACAGTCTACGAAACAACTTTTCGTCGTTCTCTTTGTCGTACTTCTGCCATTAGCAATAACTCGAATGCGTGTCAGAATATTGGCAGACGATCGCACGAAAGTCGCTTTCTCGCTTGACACCGGCCAAGTGTATAAATCGCGTGACGATTATCTCAAACGATTCATGCTGGATGTTTATCCGGCAGTTGGTGTTCGATCGACAAATATGGATCCTGCGGCGGGCATCGTAAATTCGAGAAGTTCTCCGGTCGCGGTACACACGCCGCCTATAGCGATACACAAAAGAGATATAGGTGATTTAATAAAAGCGGATTGTATATCGGTTGGCGTACTTTATGATATACCTCCGATAAGGTATAACGGCGGCGAGCGGGGCGAAGGGAGATTGAACGGATAACCAGGCTCCGGAATGTCTCTCGTGGGATTTGAAACGCCTGCACCCAGTTCCATAACTCTGACCACTCTTCTAAGCCACGATTCCATCGGTGAATCTCTCGAGTCTGCCTTCTGGAGGCAAGCCAAACTTGCCCTCCACCTTCGTCTTCTCCTCCTCCCTCTGCCTCCCTCTTCAAAGCATACTTACTCGCTCCTCAAGGAAGCGTATATATTCGGGGGACGAATGACAATTGCAGCTTTCCAACGTGCGTTTTTCCTTGGCTCCCTTACAAATAAGTGAAGAAATTTGTGTTAGAGCTCCACCCGGGAGCTACATGTGTATGGCAGTAAAAAGGTTATGCTGACGCGTTTTCGCATGAAAGTGACAGTGCCGATTTATTATTCTGTTCATTGCATGGGAGCAAAATTAAAGAAGGGAAATTCTGAAAACTCAGGCATATTCATGATTTAATGCACACGTAAAGTGCATTATGAGTGCATACACGCCGACATCTCGCCCTTTTCCCGGCGAAATATGAGAAATACATCATTTTGAAATACGGCCAAGGTCAGATCGAACGTCGCTTCTTTATCCAATATCTCCTCCCGCAACAAAAGATCGTCGTCGACTATTCGCAGGATGTTGGCCATGTCAGTTGGATAACGATACCTCATCCATCGCGTAGCAGTGAATTGTAACTTTGCAGATTGGCTGCGTTCAGAAAACAGAACGGTTGAGTGAAACGCTCATTATCGCTAAAATATTCTCTCAGATCTGTCATGAATGTAAAAGTATATTTCAATTACAGGCAATAAACACATTGATTGTTCACTTTGTGCGTTTTGTTCCGCTGAGCGCAGCCATTATTTGAACCTTTAATTTATTCGCTGTTTATTCCGGAGCAGCATTTTCGCGTGCGAGACAGTATCGTGATCGGCATCGTTTCTCGATGACGTAATACCTCTTTTGATAAAGTGGATCGTTGCTCTCGCTCCGACGCTATCCCTATACCGACGCGACGATTATATCCGCGATAGCATCTATAATCACTGATTGGTGAACTCGCCAAACCGTAATTTGCCCGAACGAAAATCTAACCTCGCGCTAGTGAATTAGTTAATTGAACTGCTGCGAATTAAATCAACAAGTTGGAGAACGACTTGGCAGACATTCCGGATTCCTGTCGTAGAAGTGGCGCCATTGGCGAGACCTAATATAATTAATTAACAGTGTCGTCTCGCTATATCGGACAACTAGTATCGGACAACTCCGAATCTCGTCCATCGCCCTCCTAGTTCCTCACCAACTTTAATGACCGATCAATGTGTTAATAGCCATGTATTATTTGATCCAAGTAGTACGAGTATACAACATATATATGTGTATCATTGTTTGCGGCTCACGGAAGACGACAGCTAGGTCAGACAGAGATCAAGCGGCTATCACCGTGACATTAGATCACACGTTGATTCTAGCTATAAAACATAATGCTTTCAATATTATAGAACATAGTGCTCCAATAGAACGATTACAAGCTCAATATAATCGGTATGTTAGGTTGTTAGAATTTTCTAACTGTATGTGTATCATTAACTTATTGATTATTCAAAGAAGAGTCGTATATATTAAATCAATATTCCCCCTTCCCATACAATACAACGTCTAAAATCGGGACATAAGACGTCTTAAAGACATCTTAGGGATATCTTACGTTCCGACATCTGAGAGACGTCTTTAAGATGTCTTTCAGACATCTTATGTCCCGATTTTAGACGTTGTGTTGTGTGGGTTGTCTCTGTGATAGTTCTACGTTTAGGGGATGCTGAAAATTTTACTGACAGAATACTGACATTTTTTGCAAAGTCGTATTGGTTATACAGAATTACAAATGTTTTTACGCAATGAAAGTACGTGCAAGAATAAGTAAGAACATTGCTCAATATATGGTGAAAATGAAAAAAAAATTTTGAATGTAAAATCTTAAGCTGTCTATTATATATATATACAGGGTGTCTCACACTCTCCTCCGGGTATTTTGTGGGGACGTAGAACAGAGGTGAACATAAAAGTCCTGTACTGTTTTGCGATATTCGCATTAATTATCGAGATATTAATTATAGAAAATTTATGAATGATCCTGCAGGTAAATGAGTTATAATAGCGACAACTGCCGTCGTGAACTTATACTTTAGGCCAAATTGAACAAAAAAGTCCTCTACCATTTTGCAAATAATCACATAGATTTTTAATTATTAATTAAAAAAGATGAGTACATTATCACGCAAAATCGTGTAATAATCTTCATTAATTAATAATTAAAAATCTATGTGATTATTTGGAAAA
>NW_022639463.1:1155774-1195485 GCF_010583005.1 Odontomachus brunneus
TTGAGGTGAACATAAAAGTCCTGTACCGTTTTGCGATATTCGCAATAATTATCGAGATATTAATTGTAGAAAATTTGTGAATGATCATGCAGGATATGGTAAATGAGTTATAGTAGCGACGACTGCCGTCGTATACTTATACTTTAGGCCAAATTGAACAAAAAAGTCCTCTACCATTTTGCAAATAATCACATAGATTTTTAATTATTAATTAAAAAAGATGAGTACATTATCACGCAAAATCGTGTAATAATCTTCATTAATTAATAATTAAAAATCTATGTGATTATTTGGAAAATGGTAGAGAACTTTTTTGTTCAATTTGACCTAAAGTATAAGTACATGACAGCAGTCGTCTACTATAACTCATTTACCATATCCTGCAGGATCATTCACAAATTTTCTATAATTAATATCTCGATAATTAATGCGAATATCGCAAAACGGTACAGGACTTTTATGTTCACCTCAATCTGTTCTACGTCCCCACAAAATGCCCGGAGGAGAGTGTGAGACACCCTGTATATATATATATATATATATATATATATATATATTTGTCTAATTAAAAAGTTCTGTAACTTGTATTTACCGAAAGTGTGGATGCTCCAAACAGGAAAATTTTAAAGGACATTGCTATATTTTCGCATCTGAATTCAAAAGCTTAAGAATATTCGAAAAGTAGAAGATTTCTACACATGCGTGGTTAGGTTTTCCGCTGAATATGGAAAACAAAACAACACACATTTACGTAAATTTTGTACAAAGAAATACGAAAAGAACAGCGTGTGTTAGTTCGAATTCGTCAACGACTTCAGCATCCTGAAGCTGATAACTTTACTAACAGAACACTGACATTTTTCTGCAAAGTTTACGTCGTATTAGTTACACAGAATTACAAATGCTTTTACGCAATGTACGTGCAAAAATAAATAAGAGCATTGCTCGATATGTGACAAAAATGAACAAAAAATTTTTAATGTAAAATCTCAAGCTGTCAGCGTAATACTTGCCTAATCCAAAAGTTCCGCAGCTTGTACATACCGAAAGTGTGGATGCTCCAAACAGAAAAATTTTGAAAAACATTACTTTACCTTCGCATCAGCATTTGGAAGTTTAAGAATATCGAAAAAATTTGCAGGAAGATTTCTACACATATATGGTTAGGTTTTTCATTGAATATGGTAAAACAAAGCAACACACATTCATATAAGTTCTATATACACAAGAAATACGAAAAGGAGAGCGTGATTATGTTAGAGACGATCGTCTCTGCATTATCGACATTGTTCGAGTTTGTCATCGACTCCAGGATCCTCTTAATGTCCAGAAACAAATATGTATGGTTATGAAATAATGGTAACTTAACTTCAATGCTTATCAAGGCTATCCTGCTGGTTGAGATGCGTGTGTAGTTGTCGCATTAAAGCCACACATAAAAAACTACCCGCTTATTTAGTAGCACGGAATAGTAGCCGAGTACTAAAGGCGCGAAAAGCGTGCTTGATAAGATATACTGTGCCGAAAATATCTTTGGAAATAGTAACTACTAAGAAATATTGCTTTGGAAAGTCATAAGGTAGACGAGGAACACAGAGTTCTAAAGTTTCACACGCGACTGAAGACGAGTCGGTCGTGTGGTGGATGAATCGTTAGTTTTTATATATTCCTTGTGATGTAAATTTATTCGCGAGATGACTTCGTCTCGATACGCAACGTAGCGATGGCTGCAGATACTAAATGTGATTTCGAGTGAGTCTATATACCCGGGCTATATGGGAATCCACATGTGAGTTTGTCGCTTCTTAATTATGCTGTGTACGGATAGTGCAGGATGATCTCTCGGTAGACAGCCCGACATGTTGCAGCGAAGCGAATCGAGACGTCGTTCCAAATTTTGAATAAATATCGTTTTCTCATTTTTCTTAATTATAAAATAAAAATCTGTATCACATTAAAAATTCAGATAAAAATATATATACTGAGAAAAAAATTTACTAAATTTCAAAAAACGTTTGTTTGGATAGCACTGTGAAGACATTTGTTTAAATTAAGTAATTATTTTTTAAAATTAAATAAAGAAGTTTTAAATATAAATTTGTTTCTTTAATTTTAGAAAATAATTACTTAATTTAAACAAATATCTTCACAGTACTATCCAAACAAACGTTTTTTGAAATTTAGTAAATTTTTTTCTCAGTGTATAATTGTGATATACTAATTAATTATAAAAATTAATTATTAAAATAATAAAAATAATATTAAAATAATAAAATAATAAAAATATTTTAGTAAAGTGTTTTTGCGTGATACTTCATGCAAGTCAAAGTAACTTTCATTAATTTTTGGATCACATCATTCTGCTTTACAGACATATTGATGAGCACATTGACAGGAACACTCATTATTGCTGGCAAAAATTACGTAATTGCAAAAATCGTGTCGACATCTTAATGTCTGCACTGTATCTTCCCCGGAGAACACAATTCTCGCGCTAGGATACCGGTATTACATTATCTGATCCTCGTTCAATTATCCCCGAGGCCAGAGAGGATCCGATCGAACACATCGTAGTTTCAGGCGAAGTTTCGGTGTAGTTGCCGCAAGTCTCTAAATGTAACTTCGAGCGAAACTCGAGAAATTAAATTAACCGGCGAATTTACGCAACACCGCTGGGCAGATCGAGCATACCATTTTTCGCACGCACACAGCGCATATCTTGTTCACTATCGATTGAAACTCATCCGATTGTCAGCACTTTACTATAAATAATGTGTCGCAATGTATCACAAAACGGTATTTGCGATGTGTACTCCAAACTTTTGTTATTTTCAACTTTATGAATACGATCGTACGCATTCAACTTGAGATGTGACTTTGAAACATAAACGTTTGTGTGTGCGCATGTAGTTTTGAAGAAGACTAGTAGAAAGCGCAATCCGATAGAATCGGCGAGGGTATTCGAGGCAGCGATTTATTCGCAAAGACAAAGCCGCGAGGATTAGAGGCGAACTCAAGATTCGAGGCTCGAGCTTTCCTACCGTCTTTTACACGCTCCATTTCGCGGCTTCGACGCGTCCGTGTTCTCCTTCCTCGAAGATTTCTTCTTCCATTCTTGCGAGATGTGCGCTTATCATATAATCTCAAACTCGTATTCTCATTCAAACAATTCACTTTTTGGAGCACAACCGCTCAACATTTTCAGCTTATCTGCTTTTCATTTCACTTAAAACTTTCTCTAAATATTAATTAAAATCGAGTTTAATTATTTGTGTCTATTCGCTTGTGTTTCAACGCTACTAATCATCTGAATAAAAAAATTTGCTGGAAAAACTGATCACTAGACAGAAATTAATCAATTTTTACTAACTAGAATTTATTAAACATAATAATTATCAAGAAATTAGCCAGGACATACTAGGCAATGTTTCTTGATTAATTACTTAGGTAATAAAAAATAAATTGCATTTCCCTATTGAACGATAAAATATAATATTTTACACTGTAGAATTGAATTGAATGATGAAAACTATTTAAAAAGATTTTTTACAAACATAAAATTGCTTAAAAATTGGACAAAATTGGAAAGTATAGTCAGAAACTGATGAGTTTTACTGTACAGTCAGTGAAGCAAGCGTCGCTCAAACTGGCTAATTTTTGTAATCAGGAACCAGAATTCCCGGCCAATTATTGGCTCAATATATTATATTCAGGTAGATGATTATTCATGCAGTCTTATATACAATAAACATATTCATAATATCCTTATAACGTCACATCCTACTAAAAAATACAACTTTTATTGTATTATTAATACCGCGTAGACTGGGATTAGCTGTCCGCCTCGTCGCCGTTATTATTCGGGAAGCGTTTCTCCGATCTGAGAATTTAGTGGCCCGACATCGATCAATTGCGAGCGACGTGCTTACAGTATAAGAAAAATGAGCAAGTTACACGCACACAGGCCGGCAAGATCCATCTATCTTTCAGACCTACTCCGGTGGGACGCTTCTGTGTACATTATATATGATCAGTGCAGTCTCCTTCTCTCTCGCCAGAATGCTTGCTGACTTCTTATCGCGTGCGCTTCATGCCTTGCCGAGCACTGTCATCGAATAAAATCAGAATATATTTTGCATACGCGATATAATAATTGCATTAGATTGCGTTGACTTACCTCGCTGTTATTGCGTAAATACTATCGCGTAATATCGTGAATATAGTTCTATAGTTAACAACAGTTATGCCGGGATTATAATTAAACAGGGAAGATCGAATTATTATTAATATATTATACAACTGCTAAATATGGTAAAAGGATCCAGTTAATTAATTTCGTTAACCGTATATACTTTATGCGTACTGCACGTGCTCATCAATTATACACAGGCGGGTTTCCATATGTCATTCCAGTATCCGTAATAAGAGGGAGTGAAAGTAGGCATTAACACCTCATTATAAATGCCAATAATTAAATAACTCGGCAAACAGTTGTATTATTATTCCCTTTTGCGCGATATCTTTCCCCGTGAGCGTTTCGGTGCGCGAGTATTCGCTAAAAGAGTCCAGCTATTATGTGTCTTTGACTGAAACTCCATCGGTCTGTCGCCATATTTTCCCCTCTCGACAACGATGTTAACGATTTTACTCCTGCGATGAAGTAGCTCATTACAATTGAAATAATGGAACAATGGCGCGTCCGTCCGTAACTGGCACAGTCGAATTGGACGCGCCAGATGAACATAAATTTACGAGTCCGCGAGATAAAAACGACTTTACAATCTGGCCGTTCTCGATGAATTTACATTCGAGCTGCCACGTTCCAAATTGAATTTTTCTTTAATAGAAGATTTCTGCACGTATATATTCGTAAGCCACACAAATAATCGTAGGATACGTCGCATGAAATATTGCCAATTCTGAAAATCAAATCCAAATTGAAATACTTCTATAAGTCAGATGGCTGTGCCATGGAAAAATGGCCACCTGCGAGCTCATGATTTACAGTCTTCATTCGCACCGCGCCGCCAAAAATTTAATACACATGCGTCCGCTGACGTGGAAGACAGAATGGGCTTCTTCCCGGTGCGCTTTATCTGGCGAGTGAAATTGGGTCTCGAAATTTCGCTTCCAGGAAACGGCGAAGTTAAATTTAATCGCTTTTCTTACGGTCACTGTAAAGCTCAGTTCACAGGATGCTTGTTTCAGAGCAAGCCTCGGGCGGTTAATCATAGGGCGTAGTTATTAATCAACGTATTACTGTCACATTCGCCGGCCATGTTACATTTAACATCTGCGCTCGCCGTCGTTATGGACGAGGCACTACCGGAGGAGACGTTCTAGTTTCGCCGAGCACATTTTTCAAACGGACAGTGGTAGGCGACAGTAGGCTAATGTGCTCCGCTGTCGTTAGGAAAGGAAGTATGATTTGCCATGGAATGTACGGCGGTGGAGAGGTGGTGGTTGGAAAACATGGAAGAGGATCCAGGACGAACGAGGGAGGATTTGTCCGACATTGTGCCGCTTGAAGCCTCGGGATCTCTCTCGCTGAGAGATTATCAGGATTCTGACTATATAACGGATGCTGAATGATAAAAGATGGGTATAAAAATTGATGGGCGAACGTTACGCGTGTGCTAGTGATACACGGGGGATGAAAAAAAAATTCGAGGGAATTACGACGAGTCTTTGCAAACTGTTCGCGTGAGAAACACAAGGAGATAGTGGCAAATAAATGATAGGGCAAGAAAATGGATTTTACCCTCATTTATCTTCATCTTAACATCTATTTTCATTCGGCTATTCGATGCTTACTAGCGCTGTCAGTACAGTTTTTATAGCATCGGAGTACCCGGCCGATACTTTACAGATCGGTAATTCGCGGGTATTAGAGGAGATCGGGTTGTCACACTTTTTACATATTGATTAAAAAAAATGTAAGAAATATTTTTTAATATTTTCTATAAATTATTAATATATTATTAAATATTTAATATATCTATAAATAATTAATGAGAGGTTAAACTATTGTTATTATAATATTAAGTTTGTAAGTATTGTTGAAATGTAGCTGCTGGAGCTAATAAATATCTATCATCATCATCATAATCTTTATCTCTCTCTATCTCTTTGAGATAGACACCTTTTAAATGTTTAATATTTTATAGGTACAACCATTAGGTGAAAAGAAATAAAAATATTAAAAGATATGTTGGCTTTGTTTATCGTGAAAGAAACAGTGGGAAATGAGATCGCAAAATATTGCTCTTAGAATATGTATACCTTCCTCTGAGCTTTATTAAAATTAAAATAATATTATAGTTAAAAAATAGAAAAAATTGGAGCAGCCAAGTACATTTTCGAGCACCTCAAAATTTCAGTGGATAAACAACTTGTTGTTAATAATAAAGTTTCCTGTAAGTGCATGATATACTAATTTTCACTCGTAAAATGATCGAAATCGAGCATATGAGCGAATGAGGTAAAGTTGTCCATTGTTTAAGCGTCCATAGGGCTGTAGAGACCTCTCGCGGAGACTCCGGAACTGCTAATCAAGATACATATTTTATATGTGGCCTTCTGACCCTGTGTTGCTAGCCAACTTGACCCAATACTGGAGCAAGGTGACCACATTGCAGTATGTTCGCGTATTTCGGTTATTACAGGAGGGAATATACGGTTCACAGGATCGCGGGGCATGGAAACATAAAGGAAAATTGCTCCATCATGTTAGCATAGTTTATCATAACAATTAGTTATCTAAGAAGACGTAACTTTGAAATCTTGAAAAATATGGCTCCGATTTACTTTATCCGAGTACTCAGATATCGAGCGACATTTTGCGATCACTGTTCCTCTCACGATAAACAAAGCATGTGGCCAACATATCTTTCAATATTTCTTTTCCTTTCACCTAAAGATTGTACTATAAAATATTAAATATTTAATAGGTGATAGAGAGATAGAGAGATAGAGAGAGTCAGGATTGCAGGGTATAGAAACATAAGGGAAAGTTGCTCCATCGTGTTAGCACAGTTTATCATAATAATTAGTTATCTAAGAAGACGTAACTTTGAAATCTTGAAAAATATGGCTCCGATTTACTTTATCCGAGTACTCAGATATCGAGCGACATTTTGCGATCACTGTTCCTCTCACGATAAACAAAGCATGTGGCCAACATATCTTTCAATATTTCTTTTCCTTTCACCTAAAGATTGTACTATAAAATATTAAATATTTAATGAGTGTCTATCTCAGAAAGATAGCGAGAATCAGGATTGCAGGATATAGAAACATAAGGGAAAGTTGCTCCATCGTGTTAGCACAGTTTATCATAATAATTAGTTGTCTAAGAAGTAACTTTGAAATCTTGAAAAATATGGCCCCGATCTACCTTACCCGAGTACTCAGATATCGACACATCACTGACATTTGCATTCGCGTTCGGTACAATTACTTTAATTTGAGATTGACTGTCGATATTCTTTTATTATACTGTTGTTGATCGCTTGTCACTCGACTCGGCTACGATAAACTTCGATATTTACAGTCGTTCGCGCGGACAGAAATTTCATTAACCGTACTTCCCGATAGAAAATAATGTGCGAGCCGGTCGATAACACGGAAAGCAGCTTGAAATCCCGACACTGAATTGAGCGCGGCTGCTAATGATAATGGCAACGGTAACGGTGATTCGATGGAATCGCAGACGTTTAGTTGTTCCATTTAAACGCACACGCAAGCCGCTAGGTTCGATAGTCGGGCGCGATCGGCGCGCATAATGCAACATTGAAAAGCCACAAATTCACAGCGTCGTCTACCTAGAGGATCAGTATAACTGCGAAACAGTCGATAGTTTGTTAAACTGCACCGCAACTGGGCGCAACAGCAATACGATATTAAATATGTCGCCGTGCGCGTACACACATACGCAATGCTGGCGTAATGCCTGGATTTCCTATGCCGTACCGTGACGCTGAAATTGATTGTACGGCTTATGTGTGTGTGTGTGTGTGTCGCTCGTACATAGCCGAAATGTATCATTCGTACACTAGAGTCTAGAGACGGCAAAACTAACAGTGTTCAATTCTACGCGCGAAACGGTAAACACTTACCGATCGAAACGCTAGGTGCATTTTCGATGATTTATAACGGATACATTGATGATAACAAATTTGATGGACGCGCGGCTAAATTAAACTTCCTTCGTTAGATCAGTTTGCTTCATTTTCGTACTTCGTTGGACGCGATTCGTTGAAAATACGGTTTTCAGTGTCGATATCCGTCCAACTGAGTTCACCGTTCCTTTGCTGCCGCTCACAATTCCCGATCAGTTCACGAATTAATTGTCAATTAATGTTACTTCTACAGTTGATTCAAGCGTATCGATCAAACATCACATAAATTGTGCGCAGCTTTTTGAAGAGCTATTTGCGCGCACGCATACACATTTTCCTATAATTGTAATTTTCCTATAATTAATATATTTATCGTTGAAGAGACATTTACGATTAAAAAAGTCACTGATCTGCAGAATTGAAAATTAGGTTAATTAAGGTGCTTTATTCTCGATTAATGGATTCCCGTGCGTCCACTTGGATTTGCGTGCAGTAAGGAAGAATATGTGTGTATGTGTGTGTGTGTGTGTGAGATTGGTTTCCGTTTTTGGCTTCCACATCATCCGACATTAGTCAATGTCGATGAATCGCGTTCGCCAACTACGTACATGCATCCGTTGGTAATTCGGTCGCGTATCCACCGATGTGTGCGCACCGTTGTCACTTTCGTGGCTTCTCGCTTAGTGGACGAGGCGGTTATTAATGCTGATTTAATGCGTTAATCTGTTTGCCGATAGCGCCGGGAAAGTAACTCAATCGTCAAATGCGATGCTTCAAGTATATTCGCCGTATGAAACGAAACGCGCATTTGGAATATATCGCGGCGTGTTTATGGTTTAGTCGTGTTTATTGGTCATGTAAATTATTGTGCATCACCCAACCGCAATTTTCTCTGCTATATATCAGTCGGTAGCTTTACGTCGCCACGAGGAATATGTATGCCGTGATGTATCTCGTATTCACGCTCTATTTACGAATTATGCCGGAGTCATGTAAGTATATATATTAATAGTGTCAGCATAAACCGGGTATTTTTGTGACCGAATATTCGAATATGCGGATACTCGAATACTAGGATAACCTTGAGAGTACACGTAGAAAATGTCGCAGTAAAAGTTGCAACAAAATTTTGCTCCGCGGAAAACAAGTTTGGTTGGATTAACTGAATTTCTGTTGAAATATGAACGAATCAGAAAATTCTGGTTGAAGTTGTTCTGTTCAAGTTGACTAAAAATCTGATGAATTTAAACAGAATTCTGGTAACTTCAACCAGAACTTTCTGGTTCGTTCATATCTCACCAGAAACTTGATTAATTCAATCAAACTTTTTTCATGTGCGATGCTTTCTTCGTGTGTGTTCACAGGTAAGCAGATATCCGAGTAGTATACTCTAATACTAGTATCTTCTTCTTCATATTCCATCTCCTATCGGAGGTTGGCAATCATCAAGGCAATCTTAATCTTGTTGACGGCTCTGAAAAGTTGATTAGAACTCAGTCCATACCATTTCCTTAGATTCCTCAACCAAGATATTCTTCTTCTACTAATACTCCTTTTACCCCTTATTTTTCCTTCTATGATAAGCCGCAATAGTTCATATTTCTCTCCTCTCATTATGTGACCGAGATATTCCAACTTTCTCTTTTTTATCGTTGCTATTAATTCTTCTCTCTTGGTATACTCTAAAGTAATACCAGTATACTCCAAAGAGTCGAATAGTATCCGGTTACAGTCGGTTACTCGGAACTACTGATACATATACTCGAAGTCGTATTATTAGTAATGTATGGATACATCTGAGTCTCCTTGAATGCACCCAAGATATGAATTCTCTTGACAGTCTTCGATTCTCCACATTCAAATACAAATTGAACGTACGAAATGCAGAATACCTATCGACCACGTATTTTTGCGTTGCAATCATCGATGCGACCAAGCGTGGGATAGTGCAGTTGGCAGGCGGGCTACACTTTTTCATCGTGCCAAGTGTGTGAACCACTAATTACTCACGGGCAACCTTGTTTTCCGTAGGAAAAGTAAACTTTGCCGCAGCGCGCTCTAGCCCGGTCCTACAGTGACATCGCGCCGGAGATATCCATTACGGAATAGCCCAGTTTTTGATAGAAAGTGTCCCTCTTTCCTGT
Organism: Odontomachus brunneus; assembly: GCF_010583005.1. Classification (NCBI taxonomy): domain Eukaryota; kingdom Metazoa; phylum Arthropoda; class Insecta; order Hymenoptera; family Formicidae; genus Odontomachus; species Odontomachus brunneus. The sequence goes on from NW_022639463.1 coordinate 1,166,039, forward strand.
GTTGAAAAAAAGCCATTTTGTCCTTTTTATTATTTATCATGTTGCCGTTACTCTCTGCGCAAAATCCCCAGAGAGAGAGAGAGAGAGAGAGAGAGAGAGAGAGAGAGAAATAGCGTAAGATAAGTAGAATAAATGTTGCCAAGTATAACAATATGCTTGACTTTCACGATTCGTACTTGAAATCCCGGCTTAATGTACTTGGATTACGGTGGGTGGGATTTAAAGCTTCTTAATGCCTCGACTTCACCCTCCGAAATTCTCCTCCCGCCGAGCTTCCAAATGATCGCTCCAGTTTCCTCCAGAACTTTCTATGATTCACATCTTTTCCAGATCGTTCATAACTCGTCTAAAGAAAGTTCGTCGATAAAATTGGGCTGGCCAAGTTTTAAGGAGTCGTTACATTTAGCTGAAAACGCTCGCTAGTGACTGCCCGAGGGCACCTCAGCAAAATCGTAATCCGGCGAAGGTACTTAGGTCTCGTCGTTATTTTCGTCGTCGCTGTGCAAGATGGATGTGTATCGGCGTGCGTTTCGACACGGATACCACATGTGATCGATTCTCTCACGTCACGGATACAAAACGCCGCAGCCGCATCTTCCTGATCGATCGTAAATCGGGAATCGTACAAACGGCTTCTTTCTCACGTGGTTCCTCTAAACGAGAGATGTATATATCGTAGCTAAAACTCGAACACTACCTTTGAAGGTCGGCCAGCGAGCCGAAGGCCACTATCTAAATCTGTCCCGTTGAACTTATATCGATTCGCATCGATGGAGACTTCTCGCGCCGACCGATCTATCACTTTTAATCCGATCGAACTATTCGGAAATATTTCGGAAATATTCCGCAGAAGCAAAAGCCGGCTGTGCTTCTTATATACGAATATATGTATCTTTGTGTTTTTCTTTATATATTTAAATACACGGAAAAAACAATATGGTTGATCCATACAGAAATCTAGTTGTGCCAACCAGATTCAATAGTAAAATACGGAATAACTATTTATGTGGTTGCTGTAACCAAAGAGCAATGGCTGAGTTACTTATGTTGCAGCAGTGATAATACACGGTTAATACAAACGCGGCTCATTACGCGGCAATTACAAATGTATATTTATACACTCAGAACCAGTTTTCACATGTATACATCTCTAGTTGGGCGCGTAGTGAATTGCTTTTGTTTTCTAACACCGCTGCTTTGCAATATAGCATTGATTAATGCAACTATATCGATATTTAGCTTGTCTATGCAAAATGATCCCCTTACTAATTTCTGGTTGCCACAACTAGATCACGCGCAACTTCATTGATGTAGCTGACACACCAAAGTAAGTAAGTCAAATCAACCATACAAAGATATGTAGGATGATGCAGCTATTTGCTTACAACTAAATATTTTTTGTTAGATGCACTACATCTCTTTTTTCTGTATACGAATAGTATACGCATATTTGCGACTATTGTCGCAAGTAAAAGGTACTTTTCACAAATGACGGTATTAACTTTGAGGTTGCGTTTGATTAAGTTGTATTCTCGCCGATTAGATTATGCGCGGTGGACTTTCGACAGGTATCCCATAGTCATGTGAAGTATTCATGGCGATATTTCTTCGGCGACGAAATAAAAAAGGGGGAAGGGGGTTAACACGGCGGAGAGTCTTTTGATTTATGATAGAAGTTCCTCTGCCTTTTTTCTTCCTTTCATCCCCCGACTTTGACACACATTTCTCGCAACAGTCGCTGGCAAATTGTCTTTCGAAAGTCGTTGGACCGCTGGCGGGGTTACGCCCGAGAGAACTTTCTCTTCACTTAAAAGGGCCCTTCACGAGCGTCGTTACTTGTTATCCATCGTCTCACGAATACAATACATACTTTAGCGATAGTGAACCATCGGCGGATGAACGTGTGCTCTCAGACAGAGATGTGTTTCTTAGAAAAATGGCACTAACGAAGCCAAATTATTGATAGTATAATTTATAATTGCCAGTCTATATTGTAATAAAAAAATCTCCGGGTGTATATATTTCATATTAGATTTTATTTTAAAATGTCAAATATACTCGCGGTGAATTTTTCATCCCTTACTACCTGCTAAATGAATCGACTTACTCGGTGCAATCTAATAAGACTACTATCTGGAAAATCGATTATAGTTAACGTCGTTATCTGGCGGGAGATAGACACCGAGCGTATTTCTCTGCGAGACTCTTCGTAAAAGATAAAGGAAATGTTTTTGATAAAAACTATTACAGAGTTTTCAAGAAAAAATATCGTCTTTTCTCTCTCTCTCTTTGTCTCTTTCTTTTTCTCTTTCTCTCTCTTGTTTACAGAATCTACCTATTATCCAAATTGATGCTTTTCAGTGCTAGAGAATTATAAAAAAAATTAATATTCCCTTGATCAACGCAGTGGCAAGAGAGAAAACCTTGCTTCTATTATGGCTCAATCCAAATATGCAGTGAGGAGATCTTGCACGTAGATTTGCAGCTATTCTATCAAGATAAATTTAAAGAACAATGGTAAAAAAGGCCGTTTTTGTCTACCTAGACAAACGTGAAAACGTTATTGTTCCTTACTAATTTTAACCAGTTAAATACAGTGGTGCTATTAGAATTATATTATAATTACCTGGAAACATTGGGAACATTCTCCATTTTGAAGTTAAAGTTGTATTTCTCCCAGATAATCCCCCATACCGTTACAAGATATTACAGAATCTATCTATTATCCAAACTTTGTATATCATAAATTACATAAATTACATAAATTACGTAAATATCATAAATTACATAAAACAACATTGATACGTTAAAGTCACAAACGATGGAAATTTATTTCTCGGTAGCGTTTCAATTTTACTGAACAACAGTTCATCTGCGAAACTGAATTCTCGCAGAGAAAGAGGGAACGTAACCCGCCCGTAGATTGTGTGATCTATAACTTCCCGTAGCCTAGTGCAATTTATTTTTGCAGTAAATAAACGTTTATGTGTTTCTTCATCGGCAGCTATTCGGGATCGTAATTCATTTTCGTTCCGCACGAAGACATCGATATCCGCGTTGAACAAACAAACGTTCGCGGAATTCCTCCGAACACGGAGACACGAGAGAGCTAGATTTCCGTTTTATCGAAAGCAGAACGTTCCGTCGCGATCGCGTATTTCGTTCCCAGACGCGCCGAGATAAAAACGGTCCGCTACATTCGAAAGTAAGAGGTAAGAGGATTAACCGAATTTAAAGTAAAGCGGTTAAGACTGCGATACACTCTCTCTCTCTCGCTGCAGGATTTGTCCGTCCGTGAAGAATTATAGCCGAGTTAATACTGCCGCTAATAAGAGATGAGGAGGAAATACCCGCTTACGTTTCTTTTTTTTTCGTAGTACGATTTATTCTAAAATAAATTCTAGAGGGAAATATACGCGTTATCGTGCACGTTGTTCGATATAATAGAGAAGATATCTATCCAGTCGCTACATTATGATCTCATACATTTTAGAAACTGTTCACTTGAAGCGGTTTGAAGTTTCATCATAAGTATAATTACTTATACATCTCTCGCCAAGTATAATTACATATACATATTTCTTCGCAAAACTTACTCTTCCTTTTCTGGTCCTTTAGATAAAGCCTGAATAACCGCAAGAGCAGGGTTAAAGGAGGGGAACACAAAGCTAACAGAATCAAATGTAAATGAAGATACTCCTTGTTGAGAAGAGGAGAAAAAGGTAGAGCAAGAAAAGTTCTTGAATTAGTTAAGACCAAGTAGATACGTGATCGATCGTTTAGCTTCTGACCTGATTGAATTGGAATTTGATTGATTATAAGACAGAGCAATTTCCGGTGGTTACGTTTGCTCCTCTTAACACTCGCCAGATGTTGGCCCATAATTTATTGAGGATCCCGTGGAATTTAAGTACTATTTCAAGGCCGCTTTAGTACCCGATCGGCTAGAAATACACGTGTATATTCACGCGATATCGACGGATAAGGTCCAGTCATATTAGAAATGCCTGATGTCGAAAATCTTCCTTCATATCGTGAAGCATCCTTGAAAAATACATTAAGTATTAATAAAGCCTCAGCATTCACTAAGTTGAAACAAAACAGATTAGTCTTTCTAATCGTTTTCATCGTATATCGGTATTGTACGATATGATGTAATAAAATATGATATATGTTAAGTTGTCAAAATTATAGGTTGGTCAAATAATTAATAATTATAATACACACGTATATTCATATACAATGTGGACGATTAGAAAGATAGCATAAACCGAGTATTTCTATGCTCGGATAACCGAAGTAGTATTTGGATAGTATCCGAAATATACTGAGATAAATTATTAATAAAATAAATAAACTAATAATTTTATAGATTTTTAAGATATAAACGTTTTTGGTTTGCTGATTACGAATATAAATGTGTAAAATTATTTGTATAAATAATAAAATGTTTAAACAGAACATGTAAAAAGTTGAAAAAAATTATTTATACAAATAATTTCTCGGTTTGGCCGAGATTCGAACCATTTTTGACTAATTTAGCACAGATTTGAAATGTTTCGGTTGGAATCTCGGCTAAAGAAATTTAGAATGGTTCGTGTCTCAACTACGCCGATTTTCTTAAAATTATTTCACTATATCTTGTATTTAATTTTATTTTTTATGCATTTTTGTTGCACTTGTTGGTGATAGAAGTAAGAATATTAAAAAGCTATAAACTGCCCATGAAACTCAAAGTGGTCCAAAATGAAAAGATATAACCTAAATATTTTTTGTACTCCTACATTTGTACAAAATTAGAAAGAAGTGTAACTTTGGGTAGGTTTACTTGTTAGGTAATATTCGAAATACCGATGTACTACTATTCGTGCTCTGTTAAAGTGAATCAGTGAATAGTCACTGATATCAATTATAAGTATAGCACTGAGCACTTTTAGTGCAACAATTATAACTGCAAATCAGTGTATATTCACTGTTTTCAGTGATGTTTCACTGATTCATTTTAAGAGAGTGTAGTATCCGAGATACTCGTGTAATAACCGCGATATTCGGGTAGTATTCGAAATTCCTTCCAGATAGTACCTAAGATATCCGAGTAGCACCCGAGATATTAAGATAGTACTCGATATACTGGGTGATACCTGATATATGGGGTGGTACCCGAGACATCTAGATACCTCGAATTAACATTGTTATTATTAGTGAGTTTTGGCTTAGCAAAATGTTGAGGCTTTATTAAGCTTTAATGTATGTATGTGCAGTATAATTATGTAATGATAAAATAATCGGATTGCGCGTGACGAGGGGAAGTTACGTGATTCGACGTCACAGACATCTACGGAATGTGCAGAAGGATACTGAGACCGAGTTCGGGTGAGAGGTAGATTGAGAGATACCCGGGCTAGTAGGGTTAGCAATTAAGCGTGTGCCGTTGACGGCGGCTCGAGCATGATTTAATTACCGAGTGATTAATGAGTTTCGCACGTCGTCAGCTCCGCCATCCGCCTTCGCGTCGTCGGATTTCCATCCTTCGCCAGACACGGGCGCCGTCACAGACGCACCTCGTTACAAATCCGTAATGAGTGCCGCTAGACCGATTATCGCGATGCTGATCGCGCACACGAAATCAAGAGAAATTCTACGCACAGTCACGGATCTCGCGGGGCAAATCGAGCAGGGATTAGTGAATAACTACTCGATCGGAGTGCAATAAAATTTTTAAAAATGTAAAACTGATTTTGACAAACTGACAAACTGATAAACAAATACTTAATTTATGGAAGATAAAAAATTTTCTATTAGCCAGTCCGGGTACCTCGGGTACTACCAGTATCAGAGTCTTTTGGGTATCACTCGACTCCCTAGGTAGTATCCGAGACATCTAGATACCTTGTGAATGTACAAAAGGTCCGCCATGTTTGTCAAATAAAATAGGAAACGAAATTATTCAATCTTGAAGGACTAATAAATTTTACAAATAAAATGAACAGCATCGACACGGTAATTATTTAGACATCTAACGGGGACTTTTTATTTTCCCTTTTAATTCAAACTTCCTACGAAAATTTGAAGAAGAATGTCAAACCTTTTACGCCAACCAAAGATGAAAAATGTATCAGAATATATGATAGTACTCGCTCTCTTAAAATGAATCAGTGAAACATCACTGAAAACAGTGAATATACACTGATTTGCAGTTACAAGTGTTGCACTGAAAGTGTTCAGTGCTTTACTTATAACTGATATCAGTGACTATTCACTGATTCATTTTAAGAGAGTAGTTGTTCGAGCAGAAAGACTTAGATACTAAAATAGTATTCGAGATATTCGGGAATTGGCACGGTTAAGGGGATGCTGAAGCTGATAACTTTACCGACAGAACACTGACATCTTTCAATGAAAGTACGTGCAAAAATAAATAAGAGCATTGCTCGATATGTGACAAAAATGATCCAAAAATTTTTAATTTAAAATCTCAAACTGTCAGTTAGCGTAATATTTGCCTAATCCAAAAGTTCCACAGCTTGTATTTGCCTAATCCAAAAGTTCCACATACCGAAAGTGTGGATGTTCCAAACAGAAAAATTTTGAAGAACATTGCTCTACCTTCGCATCAGCATTTGGAAGCTTATCGAAAAAGTTTGCATAAAAATTTCTACACATATATGGTTAGGTTTTTCATTGAATATAAACAAAGCAGCACACATTCATGTAAATTCTATATACAAGAAATATGAAAAGAATAGCGTGATTATGTTAGTGAAGATCGTCTCTGCATTATCGACATTGTTCGAATTCGTCATCGACTCCAGGATCCCCTTAATACAAACTTTATCTCTCTCATTTATTGTTAAAATCACAGTTTTTCTTTCTTAAAAATTTTTTGATATCCTGATAAAATTCTTAAAAATTACCCCCGGAAGTACTCGAGTAATATCCAGATGCCTACTAATTTATACTGACAGTCTCTGCTTTCGTTGTAACAACTGCGGTCACAACATATCACATAAACTGAGGAGATTTTCCGCGAAATAACACTAACTTGCAAGGCCATAAATAATACTGTCTTGCCTGATACAACCGCGCACTTCCCGTAATGCCCCGATGTTTTCCGCGCCATTTCCGTTATACAATGTTCGCCTGAACGTACATCGCGTCTTCGTCGAAATTTTCGAACCACGTCTCCCGACTCATTCGCGACTCGTTTACGAGGGCACACTTTCTATTTCTGTCAATAAGCTAGGTGGATCAGATGAACCAAAAAACTCTTTTGTTCATTGTATATTCGCCGGCTGTACTTGCAGAGCAGAACGTACAGTTGGGCGAGAAGGGGAAAACCTCTTGGGGCAAACTTGTTTACAAACTCATCCACTTCTACGATTACGTACAGAGTGGAAAAGTGGTGTTCTGGCCGGACATTGGATAGCTCGCGGCAGATAAATGTCTTCGAGTGGCCGCGCGAACAAAGGATATATCGCCCCTCATTTTTTTACCCGACCACGTACCACGAAATTATTCACCCTCTTTTATCTTGGATCCTATATCTACTGCGTGTGCACGAAAGTGTACGATAACCAAAGCGGAAATTAAAATCTAAATCTTCTACCTTATCGTCCCCCTCGTGTGAATTAGTTTGCGTAATTAGTCCCGATGTCATGAAGCTAGTTGTAAAGGGAGAGAGCAATTTATTGCTTATTATTCATTACTGTCTCGGCTTGATGAAATTTCGACGAAATTTCGGTCACACTGTTCGTAAACGTATGCAGCTACACGCGAATGGCGAGGCTGTTCGAGTTGCTCAAGTATTTGAAGAATTTATCACATCGCGTATACGGCAAAGCGGAGATGCAGCAGGCGAGTTCGCAGCGAGTTTCCCGGCATCATACGGCGTAAACAATCGTACGATTAACGACACCTTCGAATAATACAGACAGGACAGATCTACGAGCGAGTAAATGAAATAAGCCGACGAATGAATTATTTCGCTTATGGCAAGCAGAGAGAGAGAGTGTGTGTGTGAGAGAGAGAGAGGGGGAGGGAGGGAGAGAGGGAGAGACAGAAAGAGATAGAGGACTCTTGTCGTTGTATTGCATTCGTGGAATTGTGCATCCTGCTGTATCCCCTTTCCACGTCTGTGTGGTACCCGACTCGTATTCGCAGTATTTGCTATGCGAGACTACGCGACTACGGCGACGCACAAAGGCAAGAAAGGATCCTGGCAGCTGCAGGAAGGAGTGACTCGTCGTTTCTGGATAAAACTTCTGCCGCGACATAAATCTAATGAGTCTCGCCGAGAAGCTGCGCCACGATGCCGTTAACGAGCTTATTCAAGAAGCGTTTTAATTCGATCCCCCGAGCTGCGTCCGGATAGTTGCTAGTTGTAGGTTTTACGGGAAAGAGTAAGGAGGAAAGAGTAGGGAGACAGCTGAGACACACACACACACACACACTCTCTCTCTGAGAGAGAAGGAGAGAGAGCCGGAGGAACCATGAGAACGAGGGAGATTTAGGGTGTTGGAATATCGCGTGATCCGCGCTGCGAGTTCACCGCTGTTAACGACTTCGGAGAGAGAAAGAGAGAGAGAGATTCGTTTTTCTTCAACTTTCTTCCCGTTCACCATCACCCGACTTCGCCGCACTTAGTTCGTCTCGACACTGCATTATGCATGAAGACAAAGAATTTTCTCGAGAGTGCGCTTACGGGCCGTGTACTGTATATAAACATACTTGTCATGTTTCGTGATAACGATTCATAGACACGCAGTGCATATAAGTATGCGAGATAAGGAGGAGGACGAATGAATACACGAGGAATTTCTCAAGTGGTAAGTGCTTTGGTTACAAAGTTCAGTAACGAATTCTCCCCGCACGCCGGCGGGCAGAAAAAAAGTTTGGACGAAATTCGCATACGCGCGGCACAGAAATACCGTGGAAAATACGGGAACGTCGAGCAATTATATTCGATTGGACGCGAGCGAGCGAGCGCGTGGCCCCGCGGATATTCTAGTTTAACCATTACCAATGTCCCGGCTATGCGCGAATGACCGTCTAGATTTCGAAGGACTTACAATTTAGCTTGCTATTCAATTTTCTCCGTAGCTGCGAGCTATGTGGAGCGCCATGAAACGCGCTCGAATGCGTTTCTGCGCAGAAGGGGTGACTCGTACCGTTCAGGACGCTAATAGAACATTATGCTCGCGCCGTTATGCAGAAATATATTTTACCGTTCTCGGGAAGTAGTCTCTACACAAAACCATTTGCGTTTCGCGAGACAGCGCGCTTAATGGTTAATCTGAGAATTTATCGTTAGCACCACCCTCATTGTAGTCTCTTTACATTGTCAGGTGGTTCCCTCGCCCGATGAGCAATCCATTAACCTCGATGTTTCCTCAAGTGTCTCGATATACGTCGCCTCAATCTTTATATCGTAAACCGTGCTACATTTCCATTTATCATCAATATCAGGTTCTCGCGCATATATTTTTACACGAAATACGGAACGGGTGATTTTCCTCGGATTTCGATTCCAGGTAGTAAAAGTCTGCCCAAGTATCGCTTCAACCCTCCAGCAACTACATCCCCGCGGCTTAAAGTGGAAAATTCTGTTCGTCATTCGCCGCGGTGTGCTCGTATAAGTTGCGAAACGTCCTTCGTTCTCGCGCGGTCTCCCCCGTTCCACCGGACTTCATTTCTTCCTTTCTCTCTCGCGAACTACGAGACCGTCGTGCGATTGATTTGCGAAGTCGTTGGAGCTCGTCCTAGCAGTCGAAACTGTTACCCACCACTTTGGTAACTTTAAAAACAGACACGTGGCGGTGGTCGCGTCGTTATTCGACTGAGTGTGTCTGCGCCACACCGACGATCAAGTTTTTAGCGCACTTTCAAAGATACGCGCCGAGGATTCTTGACGAAGCTTTCGCTTCTACAGTTATGCATGCACGCAAGTTGCGGAAAAAAATGACAGTTGACAATAGTTGATAATAAGCACCCGAGCGAAAATTGAATTTAATGATTGTCTAGTAATGACACAGAAAAGTTGGGTCTTACATCGCTACTAGATAGGAATGCAACGCTCACTTCTTCTAGTGGCTATACCAGAAAAATTATCTAGTAATTAGATACAAAAAAATTAGTATAGTTACAGTAGACAGTTCTGATATCCAATTTCTATTCAGGATTTACCGATGATTTTCTATCTCGTTACTGTGTAATCTTTTTCATCTAGCTATTATCTATGTAATTGGTATAGTGTTGCAAAATTAAAAGGTAAATGGGAAAATATTATTTTAATTAACTCCGGGCGAACTACAAAGCAGATACAAGGGTGAGAATCGCGAAACTCATATGTTCGTTTACGTTTTGTGTTTCGGAACAAGCCTATGTCTCTTGTTCAACAAGTGAGTTTTCCTTAGCAACGCTTGCAGTTTCTTTTTGAGCTCGAAAGAAGTTAGTCGCTTAAAAGAGAATTTATTTGAAGAAATTAAATTAAATGAAATTAATTATCTTTGTGGCAAGAGATGAAAATCTGGAAGTCTCTCTGTGGGGAGAGACTGAGATGGAACACTCTCTGTGGGGAGAGTCGAAATTAATAAACATTCTCTGCGGAGAGAATATCTAATACAACGAAGCCTCACGAAGGGAAGGAGAAGCCAACGATTGGCTTGTCCTCTTCGGAGACAATTCGACTTAAAATATTTCTCTTTCCAGAATACTAGTTCCTGATAATCCCAAGGATCTTAACTCCTTGTGTTCTTCCCAAGTTTATCACATTTGTTTCTTGTAATGATCATCGCCAACATCCTTCTGTGGACTATAATTTGAGACAACGTTCCAGTCATCTACATCATTCTTTATTCAGAACTTCAAGAAATTGAAGCGTCTCTTCTGCCATCTCCTTTCCATGAAAAAAACCTGTCTCCTGATATTCAACACATTTAAATATACCACAGTGACTATCAAACATATAGTTACTAGATAATTCTGACATTCAAAAGACTGAGTAGGAATATTTAGCCAGTCACGAACTAGTGACTGGCTAGAAAACTTATCTAGTCATTACTATCTAGTTACTAGTCTTGGAATCTTCTCTACTAGATACATTTTTGCTCGCATACATAAAGACAAGTTCGAGAATGACAAACCGAGACCGAGATGTGACTATGTTCATGGTATACAACGCTACCAAGAAGCTTATCCGGAGTTTTTGCGACGATCGTACTTCCAACCAAAATATCTCGCAATGGGTAATAAAACCGCAATGGAAAATCTAATTACATTTCTGACAGAAACGTTAATATAAGCTTTCAATTGCGACCAATCTGAAGAAAAAATTAGTGCAGTGAATCCTGAGATCTGAAATTATCACAATCTAAAATACAAATTTTCAGCGGTTTTTTCTTCCGAGATATCAATTGTTTAAGTCTCTTTTACAACATGTTTACAACATGTACAAAATTTAAGTCTCTTGTACATCATGTCGTGACGATAACGCTCTAATATGTCGTTTTTGAATGTAATAATTGAGATGCTTACTGAAATATGTATATCAAGCGACGCGGAAACGTCACGTCTAATTGATAATTCGTAATTGTATGTAATTATATTAAAAAACATAAAAATTTATTATAAATCACACGAAGATAACAAAGATATATATGTTTTCCTGAAAAAGAGTAAATCGTATGTAATCGTGACGATTATATTGAAAAAAATGAAAATTTAAATATAAATATTATAAATCACAAATTTAAATATAATCGGATATTTCGGTGCGAGTATTCGAGTGTCAGATTCTCGAGTGTTTTAATTTTTTGGACTTTGCTCCTACACGGAAAAAAAGGTTTGGTTGAATTAACTAAATATCTGGTCGAATATGAATGACCCAGAAATTCCGACTGAAGTAACCCGAATTCTGTTTAAGTTAACAAGATTTTTGGTTGACTTAAACAGATTTCGGGTTACTTCAATCGGAATTTCTGGATCGTTCATATTCGACCAGATATTTGATTAATTCAACCAAACCTTTTTTTCTGTATAGTAACGCCACCAGAGTAGCTTCACTGGCGGTTCCCTGTAAAGCGCAAGAGTGTGCTTTAAATATTCTTAAAAAGTTGCTTGTTATTCTCAGGCATTTCGTCAGATTTTCGGATATGTGGCTATAGAGTATTCGGGTTTTGAGTATTCGACCACTCAGGTGCATGGGGAGTACCCATGAATTTCAATATCCGGATGTAGGAATATTCGCGCTATACTATACAGCAACAAACACTAGCCAACTTTGATTGTATGTAACTCGGAAACTGTCGCGACCTCGTCGCCTTCGCGTTGCAAATATCTACTTTGCGAAAATGCCTTATTAAAATATTGTACGACAGTTTTGAAATATTCTGTATATATTTCAGTACTACGTGGATATCTCTATAACGTGGCGCATCCGCCAGACTATCAGTAATATCGATTACCTTTAGGAACGACGGAGGCTAATTAATCAAAGTACACGCGGCAAATTAATTTGCGAAGCTTTTTTCGCGACGTTTTATCCTACATAAGCGCTGCGAGTTTGCGCTATTACGAACAGATTAACACTTAATTAATTGCAAAATGTACGCTTATAGCCTCTCTAGGTTTATACTTGAAATTAATAGTAAAGGATATTAATTCCAATTCCAGTTTGATTCTAGGGCGAGCATAAAGCACGAAATATGTTCTCTTTTTTCATATAATCGCAATTATCAAATAATATAATAATTTAATATAATAAATTAATATAATCGATTATCAGAGGAATACGTAGTGAATTTCGTATAAAGATTTACGATTTGATTATGATAACCTTTTGGTCGGCAGTGTTGCTCGTATTAGCGCAAGTTCTCATTCTCCTTCTCGCGATAGTCCATCAAATCATAAAAACTTTATGTTCCGATCGATGACTGATCTTTACAGCGCCCAGAAACACATTTTGTCAGACATTTTATTCACTATAAGAATATATTCCCGTTATATTCTTCATTCTGCGTTTGTCAGGGAAAAATCCAATCAGAATGATTTGTTAGTCTGCTAGTTGTAAAGTCGCGTTTTATACTATTTATAGTTTAAGACAAGGACGGCGAGGCAATCGTGCGTAAACAAGAAACGAATTTGATTTCCGGATCGAGGAATGCTTTATTGATGAAATACGAGACGCGGTTATGTCGTTTATGTTGAGAGGTGAAAACAAGTGGTAGCTTCGCTTACTTTGATTATTTGCAGACTCGAATTAACTCAAGATATTATCGAGAACGACGTATAATATTGGGTCAAATATCAAGAACGGATGCATGAATAAAACGTAAGATCGACATTATTTTTGTCCGAGTAACTGTAATATTTATGATTCGTCTCGGCATAGTCAGGCATTACTTATTAAGCGAAATCTATCCTGATCTTTTCCGAACGGAGAAATGGAGGTAATACGTTAAATTCGTTTCGCCCGCAGGTTTGGACGAAATTAGATCCAACAAGCGTGCGTTATCGCTCTCCATTAATCACTTCTCGCCGGAAATCAATACGATTTACGTCTATGCGTGCACCACGTAATAGGACGCTTCGTGAGCGTGTCAAATTGTACTCACCATTGGGCGTTGATATCCCACGACGTTCACTGTCCGGGTCCATCGGTGAAATTCTGACCGTGTCGCTCTCCACCCGTCCAGCATCCTCAGAATTCGCCCTCTGTAGTCGTCGCCATCTGTCGTCCCACGTCGATCACATTTCACTCACCTCACTTCACCTCACCTCACTGCACCGCACTCGTGACCGATACTTATCGCGATCATTCCCATGGCGTTTAACGATTTAACGTGGAGTGCGCGACAAATTTCAAAATGCCTCGAAAATACACTTACGAGTCGCGCGTAAGAAATCGGGAATCGAAGGTCACTCGCATCCACCGTGTATATACTTGCAAATTCTATCAGATCTGATAGAAAGATAGATAGTATCTATTACAAAAGATAAGTTTAATTACGTTGCAAGAAGTCAACATGTTTCAATGAACTGCAATGAAAAATGCTTACCTAATGGGAGCCAACGATGATCCCACCTTGTTGTTTAAGGCTTAACGTTCTCTATATTATGACATCAATATTTGTACACTATTATCCAGCATTTATATAATCCCTCTAGACATTTTCGCTGTCATAATGCATAAAGCAATTGAGCAGTGTTTGTTGGTAGCTTTACACAGCCCTTTTTTTTAGAGAGGGATATAAAGGAAGATAGAATAGTTGAGACGAATGCGTGAGACTGTTTTTATCGCGTTTCTATTCTAGATTACGGAACGTATCGGGACGGTCGCTAAAAAATCCATGAACGGAGGAAATTTTCACGAAGCGAGGAAGCTACTGCTGCGGGAGATTAAAGATGAAGATTTCAAAGGTGGTGCTTTCCCAGTTCCATACATTCAGTAACCCCTGAAGCTTCTGGAGCTAAGGAAAATTCACTCGCCAGCCAATAAAGGACCTCGCGAAAAAAGGTCCCGAATCCGACGTTCTTTGTCGATTAAAATCCCCGGTAAATCTGCATTACGAAATGCGACTGTCACACCTTACGAGATTGCACGAAGCCAGCGTGTCGCGCGTATTAAAGTCGACTGGGGCGTTACGTAGATAATGTACGAGCTGCTTATTTCGAGAACCGTCTCGGAATTCTCTGCATTACAAGTTAAAAATTACTTGGCAAAGTTCCAAACGAGCACAACCAATCGGGGCTCGACGGAGTAGTTTTACAGCTTCGAGTACTGCGGAAATGAGAATGTCAGGTCTCCGCGCTATTAAGTCCTCCAGACCGTGTAGAAATCGTCCGGTGTCAAAACGGAAAATGACAGGAGAATACACGATGTGCAACTGGTGCGTATTTCGCGAGAAAAGTCATGCGGTCCTTGAAAGGATCTGAAAGCTCGATGCATCTTGGCGATATGCGGTGAAAGCGTACTCTCGTGACGAAAGAGATAGATTCCGGCCTTAGATTCTTTCGAGTCGACGCTGTCGGGAGGGAAACGTAATGTTGTACTGGTGGAATCGGCACTGCGGAAGATCTCGTTCATGATAGCGCGCTTTCGCAGAGCAACAAAACTGATCGGGATTGGATGCATCGGTCTCGAGGATGCATACGAGTGGTATAGATAGAAGTACTGGTCCCGCTCTGGGCTTCGTGATCACGAGTTTCAGGTTAACGTTATTGGTTGATCATTTATCAATATATTCGAGCATCTAAAGAGGAGTGCAAATCTCTCGATCGAATATCGGCAAAGGATTATTGACGTTTTATTCTATCTATGATAAAATCAGATATCATTATTGTAACATACAAGTGTTGCATCACGTTATATTTTACGACCATTGGACGTCTGCTGGATCCTATTAGGCAGCTGTTGATTTGCTCAACGATGGAATATTATTATCTACAATCGCAAAACAATTTATTTGCACTCATAATAAATACAGAAATTTATTATGGGAGAGACGATACTGAAACAATTAGTAGGAAAAATATTTTATAACGCTGGAAGCTGAAAACCACTTTCTTGAAAGATACGAAAATGCGTACTTTTCAAGCGTCTGGATAAGAGTTTTCTCGCGCCTATCAGGTGATTTTACGATGCGACCGTGTTCCTCGCGGATACATAACCTCTCCCGCAGTGGTGTCGATCGTTCCGAGCACACAGCCTATTTCCCCTGTCTTCGCTACCTAGGAATATCGACATATCGGCCCTTGTTTACGCCAGGCATTTACTCACCCCAGAATTGATACCACCTCAGAACGAGAGTGCAGGAAAAAGAGAGACAGCACGATGCGATTTAGAAGATGAGTAATAAGAGAAAAAATGAGGGCCAGAAAGGGAGAGGGAGAGAGAAAGCATAAACGAAGCGGGAGAGAGAGAGAGAGAGAGAGAGAGAGAGAGAGAGAGTTGCGACTTTTGAGCAAAGCAGAAAATCGAATCGAGAGAAAGGAGAAAAAGATGATAGATGTACACGTAAATAATGTAAGCGTGAGGGAACAACGGCTAAGAGTAAGGACGGAAGAATAAGCCGATTGTAGAGAGAGTGTGTGTAAGAGAGAGTGAGAGAGAGAGAGAGAGGGAGGGGGGAGGGAGCGAGAGCGAGAGAGAATATGAGGTGCGTTTTGTGATATTGGATTCTGAGTTTCGCGGAATAATGTCAACCGACGTCGTCGTCCTCTGTGCTGTGGTTGGTGCCGCCCCAGGCGCGACCCAGGCATGACCTTACGACGCCATCGAAGGCGATATAAACTCGTTCCAGTTTCTCAACAAAGTCCCGGAACAACCGAGACGCCTCCGACGCCTATTGGCCCTCCGAACGAGCACGGCACGCGATGTTATTTCCATACCGCGACGGTGCCGATCGACCCAACTGATCAGTTAGGCCGGGTGTATCGGTATACACGACGGACGAATCGCCGACAAAAGCCACGGCAAAAAAGAAAGTTCCGATCCAATCGGCTGGGAGAAGATTCAATCGACCAAACGCGCGTCCCATGTCCGAGCTGTGATCAATCGCGAGTATCTAGAACTTATATTTATACCCCGTATGCGGCGCTGAATGTGACGGCCTGATTCTCGGTTACATAGTGAGCGTCAGAAAGATTTCATGCCTTGGCAGGAAAGCGGAAAATGGAGAGGCAGAAGCCAAATTCGGGACTCGTGCTGGTAGAAAAGCAGAAATTGTAGACTACCGTCCGACTACCAACGCGAGTTCTGATTGAATTCTACGTTTCTGCTTGCTGTCGAGGTGCGAATTTTCCCTTAGACGCGCATCTTATAGTAGAGCAATCGAATTCGAGATCGCACAGACAACGATGGCGACAACAACGCTCGACATCGAATGTGAAGTATGGATTTGGATTGGACTCGACCTAAATTCCAGACATTCTCACGCGCACACGTACAGCTTGCGGGAATTAATCTAATTAATTGGCCCGGCATGCACGTTCAATAATCAGTATATCTGGAAAATGTACCCGGCAGAACAAGAATCGCCGGTATCCGGCGTATTCTACCGTGATATTGTCCGGCCGGGGCAATACCGCAAACTACGTATGAGCAGACACGGTGGTATCGGCAAATTTGCTCTCATCATATGCATGGTCATCCGCAACTGGGACTCATCGTCGATGCACCGTCAAGAGTCTCTTAGGATGCTCTCGCGTTACGAGTTACAGAAGTACTCGCATCTGCATTGCAGATTAGCCCAGCTGCTGTTTATTCTCTCGGCAATCGACACTAACCGCGAGCTGTAAACACACTCCCGCGCACTCGGCAGCCACGAGTTCGAATACCCGGCGTACCTTCCACCTCGTTATTATATTTGCGATCTATCAGCGAGACGGAATACAGTCTGTGCAGTGCCGAGTGCGCACCCAGTCGCGGGCACAATACCCGGCGAAACGCCCATGCATTGCGACGCTCTCCTGACAAAGAGCGCGTGCACACGATCGTGTGTGCACGCAAACGTCATATAATACACTTCGCTTCGCTGTGCGTAAGAGACTAATTCAATTGCATAAATTGTCGAATGCGTGCGCATGAAATTGCATGTAATTTCCAGCGTAATTTCCAGCGCGACTCGAAAATCTATTAGTCGGAAATTGTTCAGAACAGCTCGCTACCCCGTTAATATCACGGCAAACTAGATACAGTATCGGCCAATTGCCGATATTTCGAGGATCAACCTTGCTGATATTTTGCCGATGATCTATCGCCGATACGCTGCACACCCTGTTCGCGGGAACCGGCTGAAACGCCCGGGTCTGCACACCCGGTATCTATTTGATGTTGTTGTTGTTGCTGCTGCTACTACTAATGCTGTTGCTGCTGCTGCCGCCGCCGCTGGTTCGATTTAAATCCTCCGCTCGGTCGCTCGTCTCGCTCTCCCTCCGCGAGATTTGCCCTCCCTCTGATCCAATCGATACCACCTCTCGAATTGAGATTTCCGTCTACCGCAACATTTCCAAATAGCTCGGGAGCGCTGTTATTCTCCATACAAAATACTCCGTGGCCGCTTTCTGGACCGATTCCAAGTGGACCCGTGGGGTTTGGAAACGGCAGAAGGGTTCTGGGTCTCTTTTCTTCTTCCAACCCCCTTCGCTAGCGGCACTTGGATAGCCCGCGTGAAAACGACATTCCGTCAAGGTGTCTGCTCGGTAGATTCCTTCTCTTGTAAACAGGCTGAACGGAGGGCGCACCACCCCGCAATACACGTGAGAATGGTGGTGAATCCATATCGGTTACGAGTGTTTGTCTATCTTGTTTTCCATCCGAAGAGGGTAAACGTGAATTCGCGGATCTTTTTCGCCTGCCTTCTCACAGACGTCGCGTGATATACATTCTACGTCGCGCAACTCTATTTTTCAATTTTTTATGATTCTGAATCTCAAGCGAATATCATGATTGTTTTTATTAGTGACGTCAGTTTCTGTTATATCAGTTACTACTCAGGCGCATGAGGTTCCGGTTATTACTTGGATATTTATCGATGATGTCAATTGCAGGCGCTTGGGTTTTCCGAGTATTATTTAAAGGATTACATGAATCATTCAAGTATTACCCGGATACTTAGGTATTTTTCACATTATTGATATCGTTGAGTGTTCAGATAGCAAATTTGAATACGCGTATATTTTTAATTTAGACTTAGTGTAGCACATATATTTCTAGAGAGATATTATTTATATTACCAGAGAGAGAAAGAGAGCGAGAGAGAGAGTTTAAATTAGAAACACGTCTTTCCTAAAATTTACCTTCATACAAAATCCATGTAATAGAGCTGTAAAGCAGAAATGTCTCTGGCATAGGTTTCATCAAATATTCAAGGATGCTGTTAACTTAAGGGTGCTATTAATATACATATTCCACATCTTAAGGTGTATTGCAACTTTGATGTAAATTGGTGCATTCTGTATGCATAGTTCATAAATATCTGAGAATTTTTTAAAGACAACCTCTCGACAAAAGTTCTACTTATACGATTTTCTCTTACCTAGTGAGATGTAAAACAAAAAAACTATTACTTGTGAATACAAGCTATTAGGTTATTTTAATGAACAAGTTATCTCACAAAAAGTATTACTATTGGGTGTACAACTTAATTCGGTTCGTTTTTTTGCTTGAAAAACGCATTTATTTGAATGATAAAATGAATTAATACATTATTGAAAGTATTGTCCATCGCTAGCCACTACTTTTTCCCATCTTTCTGGCAATTTATGGATTCCGTCGCGGAAGAAGCGTTCATCTTTTGAAGCCAAGAATGAATCGAGCCAATTTTTGATACCCTGTTCTGAAGTGAAGTGTATTCCAGTCAAAGCGTTCTGCATCGATCGAAACAAATGGTAGTCGGAAGGGGCAAGGTCTGGGCTATAAGGCGGGTGAGCCAGAACTTCCCATCCGCTATTTTCCAAATAGTTTTTAACCGGAACAGCAACATGAGGCCGAGCGTTGTCATGGTGAAAGATTATGGACTCGTGTCTGGTCGCATATTCTGGACGTTTTTCGGCTATAGCTCGCTTTAAACGGATCAATTGTCGCCTGTAGAAGTCTCCCGTGATGGTTTGACCAGGTTTTAGCAGCTCATAGTGGATCACACCCTTCTGATCCCACCAAATACAGAGCATTACCTTGGCATCATGGATATTCGGCTTCGGCGTTGATGTTCCCGGTTGGCCGGGCTTTACATACGATTTTTTGCGTTTCGGGTTGTCGTAGTGAATCCATTTTTCGTCCCCGGTAATGATTCGATGCAGAAAAGACTTCTTTTTGTACCGTTCAAGCAACATTTCGGACATGCAAAATCGTCGTTCGATATCTCTCGGTTTCAATTCGTATGGGACCCAATTTCCTTGCTTTTGGATGTATCCCGCGGCTTTGAGTCGTTTCGAAATAGCTTGTTGAGTAACTTCCAATGTTCTTGCGAGCTCTTTTTGCGTTTGACACGAATCTTGATCGAGTAATGTTTCTAATTCTTCATCTTCAAACTTTTTCGGTTGACCCGAACGCTCTTTGTCTTCAACACTAAAATCACCACTTTGAAATCGTCGAAACCATTCTCTGCAAGATTTATCCGACGGTGCAGATTCACCATAAACTTCCACAAGCATTCGATGCGCTTCAGCTGCACTTTTCTTCCAATTGAAACAGAAAATCAAAACTTCCCGCAAATGGTGCTTATTTGGAACGAAACTCGACATTTTCAACGCAGTAAAAATTAAACTTGTTGTGCAAAACTCAAAGGCTTGTAAACAATATTTGGTTGACAGATGTTGACACTTCACGATACAGCAAAAATCAGCTGTCGCCGTCAACCATTTATAGCACCTAGAGCCATCTTTTGAAAACGGACCGAACTAAGTTGTACACCCAATATTTACTCGAAAACCACTAAAAGATTTTAACAGATTTTCCCGATCGTTTGATGAGTCGAAATTGTGTCATTATTTTATAAACAATTATATATAAAAAAAATGGAAGAAAATGTTACTTTTGGGATATTTATTTATATTGTTTCATTATCGAGTATTTAATTAGCGAGTATTTAATTAGCGAATCCGCGGTCGTAGATGTTCAAGAGTTTTTACAGAGAACGTTTGTGCACAAAAAAATTCCCGCTTTAGAAAACATTGTCGGAAAATTGCAGTTGGTTCACAATGACGACGACCTAAAAGAATAATAATGCATAGCTTCCACACAAAAGTGTAACTATCTCCACTCGGTAATTAAAAATTATTGTGTCATGGTAGGAGACAACGACAATGGAATTAAATAGTCCAGGGAGCGTACGATATCGTTACGTTCGTTAATTAAGTACTTCGAAGATAATTGAACGTTAATTGTAGTCACAACATGCCATGCGCGCTAGAAATCCTCGTGTATGTCGGGAGTTTAACAAATTGGCTAGATACGCCATATATTGCCTCGTCAAAGCGTCCCGTTATTTACGATAAGTCGCTTCGTGTCGCATGAGTAGATCTTGCCAAATAACTTTTATTTGTTCATTCGTTCTGAGATAATTGAACGTTATCGACGTTAAATTGACCCGAAGTTCCCATGTATGTGGGAACACCACGTAATAAACGAGCTATTGACCAGCCCGATATCATCAATTTATATCATAGAATCATTGATGTCAATCGTAAAGAGATAAATTTTCGGCTGGCGCACAACACGCAGAAGTGCCTGCGAAACTCTCACTCGGGGAATAACGACTGAAAAAAAGTGCGGCGCGGTGAGCCTCGCATCGAAACGAGTACGCGAATGAGTTTTCTTCCTCCAGGCGTTTAAATTGAATTTGGCTGTTTAAAATGCAATTATATCCGTAAAAATCGTTTCGGGAGAAGCCGGTCGTTTTCTACGTCGCGGCGCTTGAAGCGAAGGTACACTTTCGAGGGGGAATCGTCTGGAAAAATGCTGTTTCTCAAGCAGCTGTTTGCGATGTGGTCGCAACGTTCGGCAATCGCGGCATAAACACAAGCTTTAGATTCATCAAGTGGAATTAAACCACTGAAATTGGAATTGTGAATTATGAAATATTCCACGAGTAATATTCGTTATAATTAAACGCGTGAGTTCGTTAAAACAGTGTTAATTTCACGTATGATAATCGCGCGAAGATTTACGAGTGCGCACGCAATATTTGTGTGTGCATACGTGTGTGTGTGTGTGTGTGTGTGTGTGTGTGTATGTGTCTGTGTGTCACTGACGTAGATGAACAAAGGAAATTTGTAGAGTTAATGTACAACGCAGTCCTTTCCTCATTGTACTCTCTCGGATCCTATCTACGTGGATTACCACAGCTATATCATGCCGACGATGTCAGGGGATATTTGCTGGCGAGAGTAGACCGGTTAAAGGAGACTGTCAAGCTGTCGAGTTCCATCGGCGGGGTGGACTTCCGGTGGATAGTTGAAAATATAGCTGCTCTGTTACGATATGAAGATACATGTTATTCTCAATTTTTTTGCCCCCAAAGTGCACTAACCGCTCTGGAAATTGTGTCAGTTAATTTCACTGCAGTTGCACTAATCAAAATCTGCATGTATCTGTCACAATTGAGAGAACTGAGGAGACGTCCTTTCTTTTTCTTTTTAATGTGGAGTAATAATTGGAGTGTTCAGCGGGCGTGGAGAGGATAGGCGACGTAGGCCACTTCGCCATTATCATTCTCTCTCTGCCTCGTATGCATAAATTATACGACACTGAAGCGAAATACGTTAAAGTCGATAATGCGCAATTTGTCGTCATTTGTAATAGTGTTGTCTATATAAACCAGTCATATATCCATACTCATGTATCCGGGCAGTATCTAAATGTCAAAATTCACGGATACTGCTCGAACATTCGCTACGAACGTCTAACTAAATTCGCAACTACCACCGCATATCATATACCTGGGTGTTCGAGATGAAAAAAGAAGAAACAGTAAAAATAAATGTGGAAGAGGAAGAATATACATAAAGGGAAAAGAAATAAGAACACCTGAGTATCCGGGTATTCGAGGTACTTGAACACGGGTGATTCATAAGGCTGAAAGGCGCGTGAAATCTTTTCCGGAGCACTTTTCCAAGATTCAATTCTACTATGTGGGAAATAATCATGCTACACGGGAAAAACAATTCTGTTGGTGCAACCGAATTTTCGGTTGCTCAGGGATCAGACGGAAACTCGGCTGTAGGAAGAGAAAAGTTCCTTTATGAGGCTTCTGTATAGTCAGTTGTTCTCAGTTGCTTCAACCAAGTTCTAATATCGCTGAATGTTCAGACGAATATTTCCGGTTGCGACAACAGAAATATTAGTTTTTAAAACAGAGATATCTGACCACCTAATTTTCAGTTGATTCCTATTCGCTTGCACCAACTGAGATTTTTTTTGCGCGTAGCCACACGCTTGACGAATTAATCCCGTGACGTTGCGGCAGTCGAAGAAGCACGCAAGCCGAAAGTGTGCAGAAGTACTCAAAAAACGTAGCGAAACGCACCGGTCGCGAGAGACCTATTTTGAGGGAGAAGCAACAGTGAGCCAGCGGCCGTGAGCTTTGACCCGGTGACCCGGAGTGCATGGGTTGCGAGGAACCTGACGAGGGAGGGCAGGGGGTGGTCTTTCTCCTCTCCATGCAGGATGGAATCGATACCTGCCTCTCCTACCAGCCCAACCAGCCGCCCCTACCGGTGGTGTCCGCCGCCCTTCGCTGCTCACCTTCTCGTTCGAGCAGACGGCAGGTCGGCCGACCAGCCGGCCGTTGGGGGACTACAGAAAGTCGAGGAAATAAAAGAATCGCGCGCGGCAGCGCGCGCCACTCACCATCACGGCGTACCGGCCGACAGCCGCGGCAACCCTGTCTAGCTGGAAACCGACTCACGTCCACGTCGTGACACCACCATTGGGAAAGTCTTTCCGGACTGACCGATGATTTGGATGATCCCCCGTGAAGAGTCCTCGCAAAGAATTGTACATTATCGGCAAACACGTTGAATCATCCCTGCTAGCTCCCGTATGCCAAATAGAGACAAATGAATCCAGAATCGCGTCGAGCTCGGTGAAAACGAATGAATAACGAGAGTAAGGACGATCAATCTGCATCCCCAGATCCCGGGGCGATCGCGTTTGACATCCATTCGCTTGCTAATCAACGGTTCTCCTTCTCCGTCGAATTCACAGATTTTACTTCGCGCGGCCGTTGTCGTGTGCGCGAGTGAATTTCGACGACGCTATGAAGGGAGACCCCGAAGTAGTATTTATCACCGTCAAGGCATGCGCTATATCAAGCTACGGAGGTTCGAGCAATCGTTATTCCGCGAAGCCACCTCTTTGGGACCGTGCTGCGCTCGTCTCACGCGCAGACCATGCGTAATAATTAATTAATACCCCTCGTCATCCGGCGATCGATCCAACTGGCAGCTCTACGCACGCAACGGCGCATGTAAGAAAACCCATTGACCGAATTGATTTCGTTCCGGTGCGTTGGCAGCCGCGTCGTGCAGAATGGAAATGAAATGCAAATATTAACACCGTCGGCCAGCGGACGGCGATACGCCCATCTCAGTCGTTTCAGCGAGAAAACGTGACCCTGCCCCGTGTTCGAAAGTGCTTGCATTTAATTGATTTCTAAATCAAAGCGAGACTGGATAAACTATAGCGCGACTCGATATCCCTACGCGAAATGGGTAATCACGATGTTGATGAGAAAGAATATAAATCGATACGATTACTTGGAAATGAAGTTTAGCAGAATTTAACTCAATTATTCGTTACTGCGGGCGTGATTTTGTAATTGGTAATATGACTAGTAAAATGTTGTGGATTGTCAGTTCTGAGTACTCAAAATATTCAAAATATTCGAAATATTCAAAATACCATGACATTTTAGATATTTTATCCGGGTAACTCTCGAGTATTATCTGGGGATATCGAGTACCATCTGAATATTTCGGATACTAATTGAGAGTACATCGGGTATTATCCAAATATCTCGAGTACTATCCGAGTATTTTGGTTATTATATCTCGAGTATCATCTGGATATGTTGAACTGGGTGTTTCGAATGTTATCTGAGTATTTCGAGTATTATTCGAGTATTATCTGGGTATCCGGTTATCTAACTGCTTCGGTTATTATTCGAATATTTCGTGTACTATCCGGATATTTCTTGGAAATCTAGGATATTACCTGACATCTCTTACAATAGAGACTTCTACAACTAACATACATCGCAGACTTTGAATACGTTGAAGATGACTCTGCCCATCCTGCTATAATGAATTCTTTTATTAAAATACGAAATATGTGTGTGTGTGTGTGTGTGTAAATTGCATGTTCTTTATGTCGCCATTGATTCTGCTTGCTGCGCGCAACGGGCTTTTAATCACCCTATCCCTCTTCTTAATATTCTTAGAAGCTTCAGCTTCAAAGAGCCGAGAAACAAGAGAGATGAGCGTAATAAGAAATTCATCTTAGAAAAGATTGGGAAGATATGACAAATTGCATTGAGGATATTGACTTTTCCTCATGCTCCACGTGTGCGAAATGACACCTTAGTTAGGCAGCAACATCTGCTTGAAATGGCGTTGTGAGTAACCTAAATCGATCCTCGATTTTACTGCAGCTGCCGCCTCGATCGTTCGGCGACAGTTTTGACAAACACTATATTTACGAGCAGTAATATCGTGCGCATTTTACATCATGGCCAATTTGCAAAGGAAGTACATCAAGTTGGCATGCCGATATTAAAATTTGCAAATCTTTCTGTGATGTGATGGAATCTTTCATTTTCTCGAAAAAGAGCCCTATAACTCTGATCAATAACTTCGATGTCGAAGTGCAACGTCACACACCCAATTTCAAATAAGCTTGAGAAATTTGAAGCGATTTTCTTTTTTATTTTCGCCTATTTCTCCTATTATGAAAATGCGTCGCGCTTGATACTTTATACTCGCTGAATCGACGAAGCGAGTTCGAAGGACAATGTTCCCTAACTTTATGATCGATTGAATGTGATATAAATAAGCGTGGCGCGTCGGATCGATGAAAATTCTTTCGCGTTCTATCGGGTAACGGGGAATCGCGAAAATATTCGCATACATATTCCGCCCGTCACACTTTCCTCTAAACTAGGCTAGGCTGGGAGATGTGTATGTATTAGGCACGCCGTACGTGCGCGCGCGAGCGAGCGCGATGTATAACAGCCACAAGAAACTGCACTGATCGGAATCGCATCGCCGGCGGGCGTATCTCCGCCTCGGAGAGAGATTGGAGGGGGAGAGAGATATTTTCACTTCAGACACTCGGACGTTTAGGAACATCCTTGGTCAAGGAATTCCGAGTGAATACAAAGTAGGGAAGCGTGCTGAATATGCCCGAGCGCCGTAGAGGGAGGACGACAGTGAGGAGGGAAAGAGGTTTCCAGGCTGCCTGGAGCCCGTTACTTCCGGTCGACGGACATCTATCGTTGACGATACATTGGTCCGCGTCTCTGGGTCAATAGTATGTGCTCGACGAGCTCGAGTTCGATCGACAATCCAACGGGGGTTTTCTGATCCCGCCGCTCCTTTGACCCTTTAAACTCTGCGCCCGTGATTGGTGCAACAATTAATCAATAGCCACGCAACACGCACGCGATACTAACAGTCGATGCGCGGCGGTCAATGTACAATTGTATTATTATTAATACTGTTATCATTATTGAATCGCGGTGTTATTTATTATTCATCCCGCAAAAGACTGTCAGTCTGGTAAACATAACGCTAACGGGGTGGAGGAGGAGGAGGGAGAGGAGGGCGAAACTTTTGATCAATATAATCGGCGAGGCCGATTAATCACGAGATAAACAGCGGCGGAGGCGGCACGCCTGTGGTCGTTCTCAAAAAATTCTATTTACCCGATGATTAAGAGCTCATTTCTGGTCAGCGCGCGCGCGTTCTTGCGTCACCGATTGTAAAATTGGATTTTAATAGCTTCCGGCACGAGAGCTCTTTTCCATCAGGCACAATGGTTATTACAGCATTATCCAGAGCTCGACAAGTTTCAGGTGAACTGGGCCGGGCTGGGGCTCGCGGAATAGTGTATCGATTTCAACCCTTATCCCTTTTATCCATTATTTTCTTTATCTTCGTCATGCATCCCGCGCGCCCACCGCCCGGAGTCATGGTCGGTTTACGTTCAAATTAAAAGTCCTCCTTTTATAATTCGCAAGCTTAAATCCCGTTCTCATCGGATGGTCATCATCGCGTCTCGCGCGGCCATCAAGTAGATCACCGTTCTTTCACAGATTGCTACAGATTGCTACAGATTGTTGGCTCCTAAACTTGGAAGATTCACGTGGAGGACACCCAACTGTCTGCCACTGAACTGTCGCAACTGTTGCGCGTTCTCTCGCATTGCAAAGGTTCGCTTTTGAATATTGATTTGTTTATGCAGATGTACGTTTCGCGTCACCAAACTCGTCACCGACCTCATGGTTGTCATCGCGCTGGTTTGATTTATGATTTCCCGATCTTGCAAAATAGCGACACCTCGGCTGGATCAAGGCGGACATTGCGACGTTAGAAGTGTCGCGCATTGCGGTTGAACGCAACGCCTGCTTTGGCAGGGTGGTTTATCGATTCCGTCCCTTTTCCTCTTCACTCCCTACCCTTTGCCCGCTTTGTACACGCTTCGCACATAACCTGGAGTTACGGGATCGCTGACGTACTCGTTACTGAAATTTCGCACGTCAACCCCGGCTGCTCGTCGTTTCCGAGAGCACAACGATCGGAATTTGTTTCAATCGCTGCAATCATTTCGAAAATGCGTATATCGTCATATATGTAGTACAGTGATGAAAAATACTTCCTCATAGCGAACTATCCATAGCGTTCGTAGTTGGAGATACATTTGAGTCTGTGTTTCGGTCTGTTTTTCTTCAAAAGATTTCCCCTCCAAAATTATAAGGTCAACTATAAGTTGAAACGTGAAAATGTCCGTGTATCGCTATTGTGGTATCAATGCCACGAGATTCGGCTTCGAAAGCTGAGCAAGAACGCGAGAGATGTTCGTATCGCATAATATGCGCGAAAGACAGGAAATATCTACGGGATATTTACGGGAAATATCTGAGAGTTTTCGAGATATTTATAAACCGTTAAAGGTCGGACGTTATCGCATTCCGCGATGTTAAGCGAAGTCGCTTTCGCGAGACGACGGAATCGCGGAGCCACGCAAATCCATCTACCGATTTCACCCCTACTCTCTTCTCTCTATCCACCCATCCATCTTTCGCTCTATTTGAATCTTAGTGTTCAAATGATTCGGCATACATCGTCAGTCGCTGGGAGCTTTTAGCAAAGATCATAATCCGCGAGGCAGCGGCAAAATCGGCGGAACGGTCTGGCATTCAACAGGCCTCGAACCAGTGACCTAAATCCTCGATGGTTCGCGATGAACGCTTTTCTGGGTTCGTATTATCGGTCGGCGCGTCCTCAACTAGTATTCTTTCCGGCTCTTTTCCCCGTTTCGGCACACGATATCATACATTTTCAAGTTTGCAAAGTGACGGGTGGATGGTACCACGTACAAATGCATAAGTATTGATCGTGAGACTGTCCAAGCGGTACATTCTCGTGAAAATTTCTAGACAGATTACGGTCCCTGGTCGCGCCTCGACCATTTTCTCTTTCTTCCTGAGTTTGAACCCAGGTCTGTCGTGTATTACTCGGGTAATAAATCTCGAGTGCCTGCTGGACGTTTGGCTACGGTAATGTCCGGGTCATATTGACAGCACTAGTTTGTATACTAGTTTGTATACCGTGAAATTTGCATGTACAATGTGTGCTGGGTGAAAATTGTTGCTTTTGTTTACACACGTCTTACATTCGGCGGGGCAGTATGTATTGTGATGTATTTGCATTGTTCCAAAACATCGTGCAAATAAATGACTCGCGTGCCGCGATTGCGAATTCGTCTCGGAACGGAGTTAACCCAAATCCATACATATCGTAACGGTGTTTTCGAGGGGACGAATTATCGGACGACCCATTTTCACCCAATGTCGCGCCAGCCCTTTTGACCGACGTGGAAACGATAACGCTCGCACGCTCGCTCGCTCGCCGAGCGTCAAACAGGAAAAATAGCGTTGCCGGATGTCGATAAGACTTGTCGTTCCGCAAATCGAAGGAAAAACGTTCCGTTCCACTGCGCGCTATTTGCGCGTCGACGTGCGGACTCTTGCGAACATTTAGCAGACATCTATTCGCTTCAACGCGCCTAGCTTTCGCATCTGGCTCGACTTTTCGGACATCGTTATGATGTCTGCAGAGATTGCGCTCGTGGAAGTTAAATGCAGCGTAAATTTGCCTTTTATGATATTATCTTCTCACCGTGGCAGCCCCGGTGATGTCTTTCAGTATCTTTTTTCTCGTGAAAACTTTACACCTTTGGGAAATACCACCGTCATGCTTATACAGGGTGTCTCACATTCTCCTCCGAGCATTTTGTGGGGACGTAGAATGGGTTGATGTGAACATAAAAGTCCTATATCGTTTTGCGATATTCGCAATAATTATCGAGATATTAATTGTAGAAAATTTGTGAATGATCATGCAGGATGTAGTAAATGAGTTATAATAGTTGTGTGCTTATACTTTAGATCAAATTGAACAAAAAAGTCCCCTATCATTTTGCAAATAATCACATAGATTTTTAATTATTAATTAAAGAAGATGAGTGCGTTATCACGCAAAATCATGCAATAATCTTCTTTAATTAATAATGAAAAATCTATATGATTATTTGGAAAATGGTAGAGGACTTTTTTGTTCAATTTGACCTAAAGTATAAGTACACGACGGCAGTTGTTGTACTACAACTCATTTACCATATTCTGCATGATCATTTACAAGTTTTCTACAATTAATATCTCGATAACACC
>NW_022639463.1:1195495-1196415 GCF_010583005.1 Odontomachus brunneus
ATAATAGTTGTGTGCTTATACTTTAGATCAAATTGAACAAAAAAGTCCCCTATCATTTTGCAAATAATCACATAGATTTTTAATTATTAATTAAAGAAGATGAGTGCGTTATCACGCAAAATCATGCAATAATCTTCTTTAATTAATAATGAAAAATCTATATGATTATTTGGAAAATGGTAGAGGACTTTTTTGTTCAATTTGACCTAAAGTATAAGTACACGACGGCAGTTGTTGTACTACAACTCATTTACCATATTCTGCATGATCATTTACAAGTTTTCTACAATTAATATCTCGATAACACCGGCCCACAATTTAAAAAAAGTTGTCTGTGCTGGAGGTCTGACTAGGTGTACTATACGTATTTTGGGCTGCTGAATCCAAATCCGGTGTCAGATTTGCTCCATCATCCTTGAGTTTCCCGGACAGTCGAGGAAATCGCGAAAAGGAGCAGATATTCAGGTTTTTACGGAGACATGTATTCAAGGAAAATTCTAGAATGACGAATAACCCTATAACCAACGTTGAAAATACATTATGTACTTCAACATCTGACTAGAACAATCCAATAACCCAATAACCCATATACCATCATACATATTCGGTTTTAGTTCACCCATCAATCCTTTAACATCGCATAGATTAGAAAATCTAATCTGTGCATGCCTTATCATGGTCACATTCATGTTATTGTCCACGAGATGGAATCTTTTTTCTATTCGAAATATTAATTTTACAATATATGGTCGTCGATCAGATAAATCCTGCTGCTTCAGAGGATGTTGGAGACGATGACAACTGTCTCGTAAGGGGATGTATAAAATGATTCGTTTTTCATGTTGAAGTACATAATGTATTTTCAACGTTGATTGTGGGGTTATGGGGTTATTCGTCACTCTAGACTTTTTCTTGAATAT
>NW_022639463.1:1196425-1211707 GCF_010583005.1 Odontomachus brunneus
AATAATCACATAGATTTTTAATTATTAATTAAAGAAGATGAGTGCGTTATCACGCAAAATCATGCAATAATCTTCTTTAATTAATAATGAAAAATCTATATGATTATTTGGAAAATGGTAGAGGACTTTTTTGTTCAATTTGACCTAAAGTATAAGTACACGACGGCAGTTGTTGTACTACAACTCATTTACCATATTCTGCATGATCATTTACAAGTTTTCTACAATTAATATCTCGATAACACCGGCCCACAATTTAAAAAAAGTTGTCTGTGCTGGAGGTCTGACTAGGTGTACTATACGTATTTTGGGCTGCTGAATCCAAATCCGGTGTCAGATTTGCTCCATCATCCTTGAGTTTCCCGGACAGTCGAGGAAATCGCGAAAAGGAGCAGATATTCAGGTTTTTACGGAGACATGTATTCAAGGAAAATTCTAGAATGACGAATAACCCTATAACCAACGTTGAAAATACATTATGTACTTCAACATCTGACTAGAACAATCCAATAACCCAATAACCCATATACCATCATACATATTCGGTTTTAGTTCACCCATCAATCCTTTAACATCGCATAGATTAGAAAATCTAATCTGTGCATGCCTTATCATGGTCACATTCATGTTATTGTCCACGAGATGGAATCTTTTTTCTATTCGAAATATTAATTTTACAATATATGGTCGTCGATCAGATAAATCCTGCTGCTTCAGAGGATGTTGGAGACGATGACAACTGTCTCGTAAGGGGATGTATAAAATGATTCGTTTTTCATGTTGAAGTACATAATGTATTTTCAACGTTGATTGTGGGGTTATGGGGTTATTCGTCACTCTAGACTTTTTCTTGAATATATGTCTCCGTAAAAATCTGGATATCTGCTCCTTTTCACGATTTCCTCGATTTTCCGGGAAACTCAAGAGAGCAAATCTGACACCGGATTTGGATTCAGCAGCCCAAAATACGTATAGTACCTAGTCAGACCTCCAGCACAGACAACTTTTTTTAAATTGTGGGCCTGTATAATTATTACGAATTTCGCAAAACGGTATAGGACTTTTATGTTCACATCAACCCATTCTACGTCCTCACAAAATGCCCGGGGGAGAGTGTGAGACACCCTGTATGCGTCTATGAGCGCTCGTCGAATTGGTCGACGCGTGCGGCCCTTTCAACAGCAAGAACATCGCGAAATGTTTTCACACATCCCGACACTCTCCGCTTCCGCAAAGTTTCATTTAAATTCGAGACTTAAATGGAGAACACCCGCGAGTTTGATTTTCCTCGGCTGTCGCGCTTCACGCGGAAAATCGGAGCGCGGGGAATTACGAGAGAATGCTCGGGATTAGCCTACTTTCTTTGCGAACGGGCGCAAGCAGGAAAGAGACCGATTTGTATGTTTGACTTCGACGGAATGCAGCCGTTTGATTACAAACTGCGCCCGTCTAATATTATCCCCACGGTCTGCTCCGGCAGACTCTCAGGTTGCATTGTACGCAAATTTAATACCGCGTAATAGCACATGCGCGCAGCAGGATATCTCTCTGCCGCGGTAATATACCTCAAAATTTCATCGGCAACCTTATACACAGAGCGCTGTGTGGCGATCGTTAGGACGCATGCAAGTCGATGTGCTCAATCGCTACACGTAAACCGCCTATTCGCGCGCGATAAAGGTATCAGATAGACGCAATGCCGATATCCTAACGTTCTACTGCTCCACTACTAATCAGTATGCGTGGATTATTTTTAAGTATCCTATCCGGAAAAAAAAGTTCAGATAAAAGCCAGATATGGATTTTATCAAGATCTGATCAGATATAATCAGATATAACGTTACATATGATTCAGATCCATATTCTGTCCACATATAATCATATATAATTGAATATATAACGTTATATCTGAATAATTGTTATATCGAATAATCGTATATAATTGAATATATAACGTTATATTTGATTATATCTGATCAAATCTTGATAAAATCCATATCTTCTGAACATTTTTTCCCGGGTAAGTAAAGTATTGAATTAATAAAGATTAGCCAAACACGTGGATACTTTCGGGGCTCAAGCTCGCAGATATTTTCTGGGTATTTGAACTCTTCAAATATCCGGTGCTTAGGTAATACTTGAAAGATTTAAATAATCGAATGGATATCCGAGGTATTCGACCAAAAATTGAAACTGATACGCTGCAGTATTATGAAGGAGAGAGAAAGCAAGTTGCATAAAAAGTAACCTTATTCGTTGGACGAAAGCGGGCAATACGATATCAACGCGAGGAGAGAATGCGTTAGTGTAAAAAAAAATAAATTTTAACGGAAACGACATTAGTTTTCCTTGTAGTTTCATATCGTTGTGTAAAACTGGCGTCTCCGAACGTCTTGCGCGACAAATACTAAATAGCTGCTACGCTACGTGGTGAGAATTCTGTAAGTCGAAACCCCCCGGGGGTTTACCGCGTCGTTAATTTTACGGGTATAAGGACGGCTGGTGAGAGCACATGGAACAATCTCTTCGAACGTGGAGCATCCACAGGTTGTCGTCTGACCTGACCTAACATAACCCGAGTGATTAAGGACGTTGAATCAATGGAGAAGGAGGGATGAAAGATAAGGGCGGTGGCGAGAGGGGATTTCAGTAACGACGGTATCTTATCGAATCATTTTCCGAAGCCTCTTCAGGGCAGAGGCTTGTTAAATTTCGCCAAAGTGAAATCCTTTCGGCGTAAGATATTTCTCCGCGCTCTATCTGAAATATTGAAGTTATCGAGCTTTCAGCCACACTCTTGTGTCGTTAAATTTCTCTTTTACGACCCTCTTTGTATAAGAGCTCTTGCTCGCACCGGGACTCGACGATCGTGAAAATTGGAAGCAATTGCATTAAGGAATAATCGTACCTGTTCTCGCTGAAAGGAATCCTGGCCGGTTTTAAAAATCCAACCTCCGTAATGACGTTGTAGAACCACATTTCGTGAATTGTTTTGCAAACTAATGGACTTCTTGCGTCTCAACAGAGAGAAGTGAATTATACTCTAGAACGGGGACATTAATTTCTTTCTGGAAAATATTCCCCTGCACTTTGATGGGACTCAATTCGACAAGTTCAGTCTACACCTCAAGTCACTTGAGAATGATAGCGCGAACGTTCCAAAACGAATTTTGAATTTGATAAATCTGCTTAGATATTGCGCGCTGTATTGCTCTTAGCCATTGAAGATAGGTTCAGGAAAATCGTGCACCTTCAAGCATCTCCACGACCGCAATACCAGCGGACCCAGCTCGAGAACTTGAGGCGTATCCGCCCTTACGCTTTTGACTTCTCTCTTCATTGTTGCTTAGTGTTGCAGTTTTTCCCTTTCTTCCCTTCCGACCTTTCTTCTTCCCTTTCTTCTTTTCCTTTTATCTTACACATCCTCTCTACTTCGTGCCGACTTTTTGCTTCTTTTAACGACGTGTTTCTTTATTTTGGGAAATCTCTCGCACCCATTCCGAGTATATTTTGCGAAATACCAACATTCGGTTCACACAAACGCACGCGAACGCACTGCATTCCTCTGTCGCGTGTATAACGAGCGAGTCTGTTTGATCCATAGGAATGGGGAGTGTCGGCAGCAACGTGACAGGGACGACGACGACAGACCCGACGACGTTCCTGCCAGATACAACGCCGACTCTGAGTGAGCGCGAGCAGCTCAAAATCGAATTCTACAAAACGTACGACGTGATGACGGGGGTACGGATCGCCGCGACCCTCGGCGGCTTTTTCAGCTTGATGGTGTTGCTAGTGGTGTACAAGAGCAGGTAATTGAGAGAGATCAGGTGTAACGTACGAAATACGCTTCCTATCGAACACTTGCTATTCATTGGTTACCACGAAGATAGAGTCAGAATACGGTTTATGCATTCACACTAGATGCAAAGCGAGCAAGCAACTGGAAGATCCGGCGCTGACTGCGGCGGCAGCTGCGGCGGTCGCGGAAGCTGAAGCCGAAGAACAGGCACTCGCCGCTGCTCTTGAAGCGATCGCCAGATTACCATCCAGGCCGGGTCGTGGTCCAAGAAGGTCGTTGTGCGTCGAGGTAAACAGCAGTCCCGAATATGTCGGATGTGTTTTTCAACCTTGTGTTTACAATCACGTTTTGAACTCTGATGTTCCTTCTCCAATGTCTCGAAAAAGAAAGAGTCACGAAGTACAATATCGACACTCACTCACTCACTCCGAATCACAACGGAAGTAAATGAGAATCACGTCCGATTGCTCCCTTTACCAAGCACTTGTAGTAGATAGAAATGATGTTTACATCAGATGAACCAGTCTCATTCACCTGTGGTGCCACCTCGCTTCGCCTCAGTCGGAGGTGGGTACGACGCTCTGCTGGCACCGCCAATCAGGCAACCGAGACTGACTCCCCCCGACGATCACAGAAGATGTAGCTCGGTTACTTGTAGCAGTACTGGAAGTAGTTATCTGGAACGAAGGGGTTCAGCCATGGCGATGCCGTGCCTTCCGCCTCCTCCATCCTTTCCGCGTCACGCTTACGATGAGCCATGGGATTTATATTACCCTATCGATATCCAGGTAGACCCGACACTCTCTCGCAGTCACGACACTTGAGTAGACTTTCTCTCATTCCGGAAGTATCGCAATATTTCCTAAAATCGTTTGCGGATGTCGAGGAATAAATTGCACACCGATCTCTCCTTCTGTCTCTGTATAATTGTATTATTTTGTACCACTGTAATAACCTTGCTGAATGTAATTAATCTATAGTCTAGCCCGTCCATGTTACAGACATTAAATTTGACAGTAAACTTGACCGTAGTTAGTACTAAACAACGTTGTTACGACCTTAAACACTCCATGGATTTTAATCCGAATATTCAATATTCGTCCTTTCACACCAACCTGTGAAGTTAGTTAGAAACTCATCGAAAACTTTCGCTATGATCAGGTAATACAGCCAACTCCGGATTTATCGCCGTGCGGCAGCGAGGCCGGTCTTTACGGCGCTGCGGTCGGCAACCTTATGGCGGCATCGTCGTCGGGTAGAAGAGCGCCGTTGGCGTCGATGGGCAGCGTAGATCCTCCCGATCCGGATTCTAGATCTCTCGGCTCTGACTCCGTGTTCCTGAAAAACGAGGAAGAGGAGGAGCAGTGCGTCGACACGGAGGACGAGGTCTCGGGCTTCTCCACGGACTCGGACGCGCCCGAGCCGAATTGTCGGCGATTTTTGCGGGTGCCTTCTAAGAAAAAGCGGACCCTCGAAAGATGGGATGGTTGCGCGGGCTGTGTGCCCAGACGACGAGCCGGTAGCAAACCCTGTCAAGCTTGCTTGACCATCAGCGCTGCCGTTGAAACTTCTAGGTAAGCTACCGATGATATGTCCAAAAGACGAGCTAACAGTACAGGTTCTCGTGATTTCTGATCAACGGATAGTCATTGGTCGTTTAATCGGGACTGTCCCAATCAGTGAACTCTGCATTATACTGGAATGTACCTTCAAAGAGTCAGGACACAGAAACAGTAGAAAAGGATAAACGCTGATGGCTACCAAATTAAGGGTTTGATTAGGTTCAAGCAAAGTTAAAGCGAGATATGGCTCCTGCACACAGAACGCGGAAATGCTTGCCGCAAAAAGCGACACGGTAGTCAGTAAACTTCCAGCTCTTATGGAAAAACGGCGCATTGATTGGTCGCTTCTTGCCGCGTGGTAAGCGTTTCCGCATCCTGTGTGCAGGATGCCAATAGACTCTCTACGCTATATATGTCTTTGTCTGATAATCGACTGTCTGCTCGGTTTAAGAGAAAGTTCCCACTAACTAAGATAAACGGAACTTATCTATTGACTGTTGTAAACATGGTCTACTCTAGTATATTGCAGAGCTCACTGGTGCCAATTCCATACGTAATAGTCGGACACGAGCTAATTAAAATTGGTGCCTTAGTTAGTTGGTTAGTTTAGGTTAAGTTGGATCAGTTTAAGCTTAGATTTAGGTTAGATTAGATTGAATTCGGCTAGGTAATATTAGGTTGGGTCAGGCTAATTTGATTGGTTCGTTGTCCGCGATTGGAATATATGCAACTGGGATTCACTCGATTAATCATTTTTGTCAACTAAACATCGTGGACAGGCTCGATTAATGAATGAGCTTTTAATAATAGGTCGCAGCCTGTTTCGACGACGACCAGTAGCAGTCAAAGTAGCGTGGGATCCCCGCCGTGTTCACCGCCGATCGAATTGAGACACAGACCACCAGCGCCATTGCCATCGATACCGCCAATTTGGTCCCAGGAAACGCTCTTTTAAGATGTCTTTCGTCGCGAGCATGTCCGATCCGTTTTTACTCAGACACCGAGTTAAATACGGAGTGTCGACATCCGAGGAAATCATTTGCCTGAGAAATCGAGCCTCAGCGCTTGGTAAGACTCCCAAACTGCCTCGTTGTGTCTCTAAAAAATAATAATCTCCTTGGATTTCATCGATGTTAAATGACGTCGCGTAGACTCGCCGCAAGGATTCATCCGTTGAATCGAGCAGCGGACCTCGATCGTAATTTGAACGGTCTCAACGAACTTTGTACAGAATCGTCGTCGAGACATTGAAACATCTAAATTTCGCGGTCACCAAATTACAAATGAACCAAATTGTACCTGCGAACACTGTCAAATCTGGATAAATGACAGAGATGTCGGAATTATTGCGTAAAAGATGAGAGCTGTCGAGGCTGATGTAGCCAAGGAGGGAGGAAGGAAACCTACGGGAACGGAAACGCGAAAAGCGGCAGACGTGGGAGAAGCGAGCGACGGGAAGCATTTTTGCACGGACGCGAAGAAATATCGGAGATTTCCGATATTACGACAGTACGCCCGTCCCGGAACCGGAGCAAACTCATCTTAAAGCAGTCCAGATCGAAGCGTTTCGCGTCGACTTGGTGATACACGCTGTGGCGAGTACGGAACTCGGGTCGGATTACCCATCGGTTCAAAGGTTCCGAACCGTTCCGGCGTTTCGCGTGATGAGGCTGGCGGTGACTTAAGTTTAGTTTACCTGAGCCCTCACTCACCGTCATACACTCTAGACGTCTGCCTATCCTAGCGAAATAAATGCGCGAACAATGCAGCCGGCCTAGTTTATCTCGGATTTCACCTAATTATACTTTGGATCTTAGCTACCAGCATCCCTAACGCGTGCAGGCTGCGCAGCACTGCGAGAATTGCTTCTCATCCGCAAGCCGCGCCACCGCGACCTCATTTGATCGAAGAAAATTGGCCGGCTTCGTTGTTCCCTTCGTCACAGCCGCATCTGTTAGCGAGTCTCTCCTCGGTGCGACGTCGCTCCTTTCGACAATGCACGTCGTTTACGACGCACGGCGCACGCTCGATTATATTCGTGATCCATTAACAACGAAAGCAAGCAAATGCACTTCCTCGTTTGGACATTCGTGGACAACCCAATTGGCATCCGCAAGACCCGCGGTATTTCGCGGCGGGACTGCCGAATTTGGGACGAGGACGCACGGTGATCTATAATCGCACAAAAGAAATCCGAGACGGATACTTGCTCCAATCGACCAGGGTGAGAAACCGTGAAACTCGCAGCTCGGGAGACAGTCGTCGGGGAAACCGCGACGAGAGGCGGCGGACCCTACGATGATGGCGACGACGACGACGACAACGGCGACGACGACGACGACGACGACAAACGACGTCGCGGGGAAATAGGGAATTATTTTTATACAGGCGTGACGATAATCAGGCTCATCGGGCTGATCGTGATGCTTCTCGTGGAAACAATAATACGCGCGCAATACTTGACTATATACGATGTCAGTGTAACATGTGATTGTCGACGGGACGAGCGAACGGAGGAGTGAGGAAAAACAAAACGGAGGCCTGGGAGACTCAGGAGCGGAAAGGAGAGGAAACGGCAGCACTCCCATTTCGGATAGCCGTTGTACTGGTTTCCTCCGAGGCGATTTCTCTCCGGCGGGACACCACCGCCGGTTTTCGCCGCCGGTCCAACGTTACCCGCCAGTGCCAGTAAATAAAACGTATTTCTATTCGTGTAATCTTGTAAGCTCTTGTAAGGTTTTGGGTGTACGTGTACGTGTCTATAACCCTCTTGCGTACGATAGATAAACGCCGTGCTCGAAGGAGGGGAACCGGTAATAGGGTGATTACCGTAAACGGCCACGGCGAACTGAAGTTTCCGAAAGTTTCCCCGAGCACCAGCCGTATCTTCGCAAAACGTTCTATTTTATCGGTCGCTCCGATAAAGTGGCACGCTGTTGTTCGACAAATCCCCCACTACGGACTGGAACCAACGATCGAACTCGTCATTCGGCGCAAAAAGCAGCGACAATCCGCAATCAGGCCCGCTCCATTAACCCTTGAAAAATAAAATGCGAAATTCTCGAGAATACAAACCGTATAGAATCGGTCGATTCTAAGAGGAGAGACAAAGGCAGCAGCCGAGAGACTCGGCTCTTTGTATATCCGTCACCTCAGTGATATTAGCTGACGAGAAGCTCGCTGGGTGTAGAAAACCGAATTTATCAAAACGTTAGAGCGTCGGTGTAAAGAACAAAAAAAAAAAAAAGAGAGTTATATAGTAGGTGAGACATATTTATCGTTGACGGGGGCAATTTATATGCGCCGTCTATTTTCGGTAAAAAAATAAAACGTAGTTCAACCAGACGAGCCATACCTCTCTCTGCATCTGGAGACTTTTCCGCGTAAGCTAACATCACTGCCGGCGGGCCCCTCCCCGGCACGTGACGGCAAATGAGTAAAACACAAAAAAAAGTATCTGAAAAAAATACAGTAAAACATATACATACGAGCGAGACGAGCGCGCGAGAGGACTATCTACCTATTGTTCTAGTCAGAAGTTTGTATAGTAGACGAATAAGAGACGAGCGAGGAGGAAATTATTATATCGGGGTAAAAAGATATAACGTAATAGGCGCCACTTACAGTGTCGCGACAGTACTTTTAGATAGGTGTACATACACATCGTATTACGAAGCGTATTACGTTGAGCGTCGTGTACGACTCGCTTCCCCGATTGATAGGGTGGAGGAGGGGGAGGGGGGAGGGGAGGGCGAGACTCTAACGTCGTCTCTACGCGAAGAGGAGACTTTATATTACACTGGCTGCGTTCCAAAATTCGCCACCCCGATCCGACGCCAGAGGCATGAATTCAACAAGCTGCAAGAAATAAAGAGAAGAGAACGACAGAAGTTAGAAAGAGAAAGAGAGAGAGAGAGAGAGAGAGAGAAAGAGAGAAAGAGAATGTAGTCGAGCGACTATATATGACTAAGAGACCCGTCGTGTAATTCCCTCTAGTAATTTATACACGGCTATCCGTTACTCTCGGCCATTAGGCGAAAACGTCAACTTTTGCGAACCTCAGACATTACGGAGTTTCGAAGAGAGAGAAACAGCGTGGGGGAGGGAGGCGGAAAAGGGAGAGCGAGAGATGTCAAAACTTCCAGAGATACATGCACGTCTGGGAAAAGTTCTATGATAAATAGAGGGAAAGTCCTTAATTGGATATCGTATGCCTTATTGAATTATTGTTATATACATGTACCAAAGTCACATTTTGCTGGGAAATTACGATAACGTTGTGAAAAAAGGGAGGTGGTCGGAACGGGGCGGGCGAGGTTTCGGGACGCAGCTGAAAGATTGAAGCAGAATTATTATTAACGCGGAAGGTGCGCTTACTTTACGCCGACACGCTGACGAATTCGTTCCGACCGAGTTCTTGCCACTGCTACTCAAATGCACTCGAGTCCGTGTAGCCGCGTGTCATCGTTGTGTCTCTCTCTGTCCCGGATGAGGCGTTGAAGACAATCGGGAAGAAGTCTATTCCGAGTTTCTTCTCTCGAGAGAATCTCTTGGGAATACCGCGCGGACGTGCAACTAGCAAATAGATCACGGGTAACTCTGCACATTACTCTGTACTTCTCATTCCACACGTTCTCACAGCGACCGCCGAAGTCGTCGGGCAAGAACGAAGTTCTCAGCGGTGCACGGCGTACAGCAGGTCGCCCCGAAGTCGCGCAAGACAAGGAGCTTGAAAACTCGTGAGTGCTGCCGAATTGCCAAATGTAACAATCAAACAGTGTCTAGTCGAAGTAAAAAAAAAGAAAAACAAAAAGAGAAAAAAAAAAAGAGAGAAATCTAGGAAGAATCAGGAATGATATACGACTGAGTGCGTGAGAGTGCGCGACTGTGCGTGCGATTGTGCGTGCCAAGTAGCTTAGCGCGACTTTAGGCGGGATGCGAGACTTTTTAGAAACTGTACACAAGTTCGTGTCGATTGATTTTAGCGTCTAACGTTCGTACAACTACGTGAAACCTTCTCTCGGTGCCTTTCTGCCGCACTTCTTCCATCGTCGTTTAGAGAAATATACACACACATTTTCTCTCTCTCCCTCTCTCTCTCTCTCTCTTTCTCTCTTCACCATCTTCATCGACTTTTCCCTTTCATCCCTTCTTCCTTCCTCATTCTGGCCCTTCTTTACGAGTGTTTCCGCGCGACATCGTCTGGATCTTGACCGCGCTGCAGTTGAGATCGCGTATTTCCTTCTTCTACTTTTTCTTCTCTTTTCTCCTTCTTCTTCTTCTTGCTCGGTCCAT
The DNA here is from genome assembly GCF_010583005.1 of Odontomachus brunneus. NCBI lineage: Eukaryota > Metazoa > Arthropoda > Insecta > Hymenoptera > Formicidae > Odontomachus > Odontomachus brunneus. The sequence continues at coordinate 1,207,085 of NW_022639463.1, forward strand.
TCAATTACATATTTCTTCGCTCCGCTTTGACTCGGTTGTTGTCTAATTGGTTCTGTTTCTGCTGTCCAATTCAATGGTTCTTTTCGCAAGATTACGATCGCAAGATCTACGGGATAATGATTAACAGAAGAAGATTGTATTGCACATGTGTTGCGAATTATTATTTCGGCAAACCGCTTCACAACCCTTACCCTAATTGGGACAAAGTTATTGCATTGTTATTGTTATCGTATCGCGTGCATTGTGCAGAAATCGTCGTTGAATTTCTTGTTGCATTTGATTCTTATATTGTTACAGTGTTTTCTTAAAGCTTGAAATATATCTGGAGGAAAAAAGCAAAAGAAAAATCAGCAGCCTCGCTACTCACGTAATTAATAAGCGACGGTCCTCTCGAAGAATTCCGTCGCGTTTTAGTACTTATATAATAAGCGACAGTTTACAATCCAAAACAGCGATTTGTTTGTTCAATAAAAGAGAGACGACAGTATTTTACGCTATGTTGAAGATATTTTCTAAGGTCAGGTAGAAAACAAAACATGACAAACGAAAAATCGCAGTGAAGCGGGCGCACGGAACTTCTCTCGCGTTGACAATTATAGAAAGACCTTCGTACTTTTATAATTTTTCTACTCTTCAACATTATATAGATATTTTAAGAGTAAGGAACTCACAAACAGCGCCTAGACTCGCTAAGCATTTCCGCTATAGATGACTCTGTAATCTCCTCTTAACGTGTATTAATCATCTCGAAACATCGCATTCTCCTTCTTATACATCGTCTTCTTATACATCGTGTTTCTCTTCCTTCTTTCCTTGAACAAGTCTGTGACAAAGTGCATTTACTGTGCCAAAAGTGGATATGTATGTGTAAGTTTCTTCGATTAAAAGCTTTCACAATCTTTGTCAGATATATTTTCAAAATAATTACATTTTTCTCTCTCTTTCTCTATGAATTTACTCAATGAATTTACTAATTACACTCTTAGGCGTATCAAACTGACGGAAACTTTTTATCAGTATCTCCCTTTCATAATTTTTGCAAAAAGGAATATTTTGAACTAGATGCAAATAATGAAACTAGGAGTATTAAAGCCCAATACCTATAAACTTCTTTGGTACCAAATAGTTTTAATATATATATATATATATATATATATATATATATATACGATTGACATAATTTCAATATAATGAAAAAAAAAGAAACACGGAAAATATAAGCTGGCACTTTGTCAATTCTTTCGAGGTCTTAGTGTATGAGATATTATATTCCCTTTTCATAATTCACTATCTCTGTCTTTATGTATGTAATTTGACGACAATCCGCATTTCTGATGCATTAACTGAATAATAGACATTTTTATACACACTGCAGATAATTATTTTTAAAGCTAAGCGAAAATATATATTCCCATTTCTTTGTTATATTTCCTATACTATAAAAGATGCGACTCGACGTAGCGAATATCACCATAGTGGCATCTGAAAAAGCGTGGACACTAATGTTTACTTTGCACGGAACATCATCGCTTCCGAACGCTTTAGGCTTTTACGGTTCGTGAAACGCGAGCGCGCGGTTTCGAATACGCGCGCGCCATTCAAAGCGAGAAGTTTCAGTTGTATCACTAATCCAGAGCTCAAAGGGGGCCCTCAGAAGCCGCATTTCTGGCATTCGGTGATGTGAGAGTCCGTGCGAACGTGTCGGCTAGTGTTGAGAATGCGCGTATTATACATAAGCAGATATCCGTTAATTGCGTTATCGTAGCGAAGAAGTGAAAACCGACGGTTCGGTAACTAGCTCACGATAAACTAAACAAAAAGCAGTCGTTGTAAGTGTTCCATTTTGTAAATAATTCCATTATAAAAGCCGTATTAATTGTGAGGACGGGCACGGATTTGGCGGGTGTGCGAGATCAGACGCGAGACAAAGCGTAATGAGCAGCGATGTACAGAGAAACAACGGCCTCAAAATCGATACGGAGATTTTCCGTCGACCGACACGACGGGACAGCGACGACACTGCGCGACATAGTTTGTTAGCGGTGACAGCCTTGATTCTTCTAATTTTGCGTTACTTTCATCAGCGTTACTTCCGTTATCCTGCTGGTATTAGGTCAGAGCATCACTTCTCGATCGAGGCGTTTAGGAAAAGCAATTAGGAGAGCGGGTGAAGTCAGCGAACTAGCTCCTGATAAACAGTGCTAATACATTAGTGGCGTCAGCATCTTCAAATACACGAGCACTTTGGTTAATGTACAGTAACTCAGAAAAACAAGCGATAAAGTCAGCTGATATCTAATCAGTTGATTGATAACAGATAGCAGATGGTGACTATTCGGTTATTACCTGCAATTTTTCGTCATAGGCACCCGATTATTATCGAGTTAGTGCTGTCAATATAATCCTAATACTCACGGGTACTGGCGGATATTACCCTCGGGGCAACCAGATAATAAATAGTTGCGAATACGCAATGAATTCGTTCGTTATTGTTAAAAAATCAATAAATTGGAAATGTCGAATTATTTTGTTTATTCATTAAATTAAATTTCGTCGCAAATTTAAGGTTATTCATGTGCAGAAGGTGTACAGACGCAAAATAAACTTAGATAACACAGAGAATTCAAAAAGAATTCAATCGTATGTCATCAATTCTGAGTTCATTTTTACATGCAAAAATAATTCTTTTCATTGAACTGAACTTTGAAGAATTCTTTTTGCATCTGAAAATGAACTCAGAATTGGTGACATATGACTGAATTTGTTTTGAATTCTCTGTGCTATCTAGGAAGCTATCATTTCCGAATAAACATGAAGCTCTTAACATTTTCGAATAATATACGAAAGACAATAAATTGGAAATGTCGAATTATTTTGTTTATTCATTAAATTAAATTTCGTCGCAAATTTAAGGTTATTCATGCAGAAGGTGTACAGACGCAAAATAAACTTAGATAGCACAGAGAATTCAAAAAGAATTCAATCGTATGTCATCAATTCTGAGTTCATTTTTAGATGCAAAAAGAATTCTTTTCATTGAACTGAACTTTGAAGAATTCTTTTTGCATCTGAAAATAAACTCAGAATTGGTGACATACGACTGAATTTGTTTTGAATTCTCTGTGCTATCTGGGAAGCTATTATTTCCGAATAAACATGAAGCTCTTAACATTTTCGAGTAATATATGAAAGACAATAAATTGGAAATGTCGAATTATTTCGTTTATTCATTAAATTAAATTTCGTCGCAAATTTAAGGTTGTTTATGTGCAGAAAGTGTACAGACGCAAAATAAACCCAGATAGCACAGAGAATTTATAAAGAATTCAGTCGTATGTCACCAATTCTGAGTTCATTTTTAGATGCGAAAAGAATTCTTTTCATTGAATTGAAGAATTCTTTTGAATCTGAAAATGAACTCAGAATTGGTGACATACGACTGAATTCTTTTTAAATTCTCTGTGCTATTTTGGAAGCTACCATTTCTGAGTAGACTGAGTAGAAGCTCTTAACATTTTCGAGTAATACACGGAAAACGTGGGTAGCTGAAATTGACAGCACTAGTTAGTACTCAGGTATTCGGTTATTATCGGCTTAGTACCTGATCATTACCGGTTTAGTGTCCGAGTACTCGGTTATTATTGGATTCGTACCCGAATATCCGGCTAAGTATCCGTGATTTTTGATCCTGCGTACAGAAATTATCCAGCTTGTACTGTCAGCGCTGCAATATACACATGACAAGCCCCGTTCTGTCGGTCGTCAAAACAAAACCCTTAATCCAAACGTTCTGTTCGACGTCGATGGTTCTTTTTTACACGAGATCGATCGAGAATCTACCTGCGCGCGTTTGATCGATCGATCGATATCGAATGGAGCGTTTATTGGGCAATATTATACGATAAGTTATCCGCAGCGTCAAAGAATGATGAAGGATAGACGATGGAAACAATGACAACGTGCACGCTTACAGACATACATTTACACATAACATATATATATACACACATGCACACACACGCACACACGGACAAGATGTTAATAAATTGGAATAAATGTTACGAATATATTTCAAGGTTTCTGCTCTCCCTCTAACAGAGTGTCCTGCCGATACTGTTTTAAGATGCGAAGAAACGTTAACTTCCAAGCTTCAATTGTTGCATTAAACACTGTGTTATATACACTGTATATAACGAATAATTAAAGAAGATAGATAAATTAACATATATAAAAGATAAATTAAGTGATTAAAACCAAATAAACAAATTCCGTGACCTGTTTTGCTCCGATAAGCGGGTTAATCTTATTTTTCATCTTCTTCTTTATAGATCATAATCCTTTGACGTTCAAAGAACTTGATACATATATCTTGTAGGTGGGATTATTCTCACATGTTTTTTCGACTTTTGTGTGCTTGCCCCTCACACTTTACGAATTCTATAAATATTTCCGTGCGCTCAGATTCCTTTAGACGGAACGCAGAGCATCGCTAAGATTGGGTCGTATGAGTATCGAGTAAGCTGAGCGTAAGCAGTGCACGTTTAACGTCACGGTCTTTTCTATCTAATCATTTTTAATGCTTCTTTATATGCTTTTATCATTACATTATACTATATATGCATA
>NW_022639463.1:1211717-1213592 GCF_010583005.1 Odontomachus brunneus
AAAAAAAAAAAAAAGAGAGTTATATAGTAGGTGAGACATATTTATCGTTGACGGGGGCAATTTATATGCGCCGTCTATTTTCGGTAAAAAAATAAAACGTAGTTCAACCAGACGAGCCATACCTCTCTCTGCATCTGGAGACTTTTCCGCGTAAGCTAACATCACTGCCGGCGGGCCCCTCCCCGGCACGTGACGGCAAATGAGTAAAACACAAAAAAAAGTATCTGAAAAAAATACAGTAAAACATATACATACGAGCGAGACGAGCGCGCGAGAGGACTATCTACCTATTGTTCTAGTCAGAAGTTTGTATAGTAGACGAATAAGAGACGAGCGAGGAGGAAATTATTATATCGGGGTAAAAAGATATAACGTAATAGGCGCCACTTACAGTGTCGCGACAGTACTTTTAGATAGGTGTACATACACATCGTATTACGAAGCGTATTACGTTGAGCGTCGTGTACGACTCGCTTCCCCGATTGATAGGGTGGAGGAGGGGGAGGGGGGAGGGGAGGGCGAGACTCTAACGTCGTCTCTACGCGAAGAGGAGACTTTATATTACACTGGCTGCGTTCCAAAATTCGCCACCCCGATCCGACGCCAGAGGCATGAATTCAACAAGCTGCAAGAAATAAAGAGAAGAGAACGACAGAAGTTAGAAAGAGAAAGAGAGAGAGAGAGAGAGAGAGAGAAAGAGAGAAAGAGAATGTAGTCGAGCGACTATATATGACTAAGAGACCCGTCGTGTAATTCCCTCTAGTAATTTATACACGGCTATCCGTTACTCTCGGCCATTAGGCGAAAACGTCAACTTTTGCGAACCTCAGACATTACGGAGTTTCGAAGAGAGAGAAACAGCGTGGGGGAGGGAGGCGGAAAAGGGAGAGCGAGAGATGTCAAAACTTCCAGAGATACATGCACGTCTGGGAAAAGTTCTATGATAAATAGAGGGAAAGTCCTTAATTGGATATCGTATGCCTTATTGAATTATTGTTATATACATGTACCAAAGTCACATTTTGCTGGGAAATTACGATAACGTTGTGAAAAAAGGGAGGTGGTCGGAACGGGGCGGGCGAGGTTTCGGGACGCAGCTGAAAGATTGAAGCAGAATTATTATTAACGCGGAAGGTGCGCTTACTTTACGCCGACACGCTGACGAATTCGTTCCGACCGAGTTCTTGCCACTGCTACTCAAATGCACTCGAGTCCGTGTAGCCGCGTGTCATCGTTGTGTCTCTCTCTGTCCCGGATGAGGCGTTGAAGACAATCGGGAAGAAGTCTATTCCGAGTTTCTTCTCTCGAGAGAATCTCTTGGGAATACCGCGCGGACGTGCAACTAGCAAATAGATCACGGGTAACTCTGCACATTACTCTGTACTTCTCATTCCACACGTTCTCACAGCGACCGCCGAAGTCGTCGGGCAAGAACGAAGTTCTCAGCGGTGCACGGCGTACAGCAGGTCGCCCCGAAGTCGCGCAAGACAAGGAGCTTGAAAACTCGTGAGTGCTGCCGAATTGCCAAATGTAACAATCAAACAGTGTCTAGTCGAAGTAAAAAAAAAGAAAAACAAAAAGAGAAAAAAAAAAAGAGAGAAATCTAGGAAGAATCAGGAATGATATACGACTGAGTGCGTGAGAGTGCGCGACTGTGCGTGCGATTGTGCGTGCCAAGTAGCTTAGCGCGACTTTAGGCGGGATGCGAGACTTTTTAGAAACTGTACACAAGTTCGTGTCGATTGATTTTAGCGTCTAACGTTCGTACAACTACGTGAAACCTTCTCTCGGTGCCTTTCTGCCGCACTTCTTCCATCGTCGTTTAGAGAAATATACACACACATTTTCTCTCTCTCCCTCTCTCTCTCTCTCTCT
>NW_022639463.1:1219837-1223742 GCF_010583005.1 Odontomachus brunneus
CCCGCGAAGTGGAAGACCGCGAAAAACAACAAAAAAAGTAGACCGCGTGATTAAAATGAAGTCAATTGCTAATCCGCGGAAAACAGCAAATGACATTGCTCGCGAACTCCGTAATGAAAACCTCACCAATGTTAGCCACTGTACTGTTACAAGACGTTTACATGATGCCGGATTGTTCGGGCGTATCGGTGTGAAGAAGCCTTTAATTAGCAAGAAGAATCAGAAGGCCAGTTTACAGTTTGCAAAAAATCACATAAACTGGACAGTAGAAGATTGGAGAAAGGTAGCATTTTCCGATGAATCAAAATTTAATTTGTTTGGAAGTGATGGAAGACATCATGTGCGACGTCCAGTTGGTACCAGAAACAATGTAAGATATCAAATTCTAACTATGAAACATGGAGGAGGCAACGTGTTGGTGTGGAGTGTTCTTTCTGCTTATGGCGTTGGTCCGTTAGTCAATATTGATGGAACTATGAATGCTGCGATATATAAGAATATCTTGGAAAAGAATTTGCTACTATACGCCAAACGCAAAATGCCAAGAAACTGGATATTTCAACACGATAACGACCCGAAGCACACCTCAAGTCTTGTAAAGAGTTGGCTCTTGGTTAAAAAACTGCAGGTTTTAACCTGGCCATCGCAGTCTCCGGACCTCAACCCCATCGAACATTTGTGGGATGAATTAAAGCGCCGAGTTAAAGTTCGTAAGCACTCGAATAAGACACAGTTACTCGAGCATTTGACGGAAGAATGGAATAATATACCGATAAGTGTTATTGATCAGTTGATAGAATCTATGCTTCATCGCTGTGCTGCAGTAATAGCTTCAAAGGGCATGGCAACAAAGTACTAAGTGTGAAAGACTATTATTTACTGAATTAAAGTGTCTAAAGTTGCTCTTTTTGTTGGAAATAAACATGGCCAGGAACTTTTGAACAGTAATATTTATGTTATTTGTTAATAATTCAGTACAATAGAATAAATCTTTATAATATAACATTATCTGTTAATTATTTAAGCTTCACATACTATGTATCTTACAATATTGCAATTCTTTTATATTAGAAATTATAACCAACAGTGAGTTTGGCCAAGAACTTTTGCACACCACTGTATGTATCATCGTTATTTTGTATTACTTATTTATTATTTTTCATTCAAGCTATAAGCCGTTACTGGAAAAATGGCGTGAGTTCCAGAAAATATGGCATACACCAAAGCGAAAAGATTGGGACATCGTGTTTACCAACGGTTCTATGGACGCCTGCAGCAGAATCTTCGACATGATGGTCGATGAAAATGAACCGATAATGTTGCAATCGCCAACATACGGTGGAGTAATTGGAGCGGTAAGTTGCGTTAGAATAATATCACGAGAAAATGACAGAATTGACGCGTGGTCGTGAGCTTCATTCCGAAATTACGTTCTACAAGTTCTTTTCTTTCACTCACACGACAGCTACTGCCGTTGCTGCCGGATATTGTGGAGATCACTCAAGATGCCGATGGGATAATTCCTGAACAAATTGTTGAGGAATGCGAGAGGAGACGTGCGAGTGATAGACCGATGCCAAAAGTAAGTATGAAAATTTGCGTAGTATAGATACTACGCAGTAATGATCCCAGAAAGCACAGACTTCTAAAAAATGTCTTAGAGATGTGTAAGACATGTAAAAGACATCTGAATATTTCATCTAAATATCACAATAAAATAGGACATCATTAAGACATTTCTTAGAAGTTTGTGTTGTCTGGAATGTATCAATTTTGGGTGCTCAAATATCTTGGGTATTCGAATCTTTCGGATATTACTCGGATAATTCCTGCGAATGTTCATGTATACAAGCATCCAGGTGGTTAGGACCTGTGAATTTGGACATTTAGATATTCGGATAGTACTCGAGATACTCATTAATAATCATGTATTTAGATATCCCAGATAGCACAGAGAATTAAAAAAGAATTCGGTCGTATGTCACAATTCTGAGTCCATTTTTAGATACAAAAAGAATTCTTTTCACTGATAAACTCTGAAGATTCTTTTTGCATCTGAAAGTAAACTCAGAATTGGTGACATACGACTGAATTATTTTTGAATTTTTTTTTTAATTCTCTGTGCTATCTGGATATTACATACCTGGATATTAACACGTGAAAATACCTGGTTTATACTGACAGCACATTATTACCCAGTACACTTTTTGAAATCTTATTTACTATTTCCAACGTGGTTGCACTTTAATATAGTCTTCTTTGATCGGAAAGATGTACAGATTGCTTAATTTTTCAGTTACTCTACGTTAATCCAATGGCGAATCCAACTGGCACTATTTTGTCGGAGAGTCGACGAAGGAAAGTGTACGAATTGGCGCAGAAATACGATTTCTTGATAGTCGAAGACGATGCCTATTACTTCGTTCACTTTTTGGACAAACAGCCCATGTCGTTTCTTTCTCTCGACACTGACGGTCGCGTGATCAGACTCGACTCGTTCAGCAAGATTGTAAGCTCTGGTCTTCGTATGGGTGCTGTTACCGCGCACAAAAAGATTGTGGACAAAATTATCATTCACATGGAAAATTCTGTCCTGCACGCGTCGTCTATGTCCCAAGTAAGATTTCGCTCTTAATTTCACTTACTTGGTCGTGAAGGAGCCGATGCAAAGAATGATATAATTTTTGATATATAAATTCGAGATAGCAGAAAAGAATTTTGATAACGTATCAATTTTTGCTTATTATAGATGCTTCTTTATAAACTCTTTGATATTTGGGACAAACCCAAATTCGAAACACATTTCAAGAATGTTCAAAGATTCTACCGAGAACGACGTGACGTAATGCTGACATCGATGGAAAAACACTTGACTGGTATCTTAAATAATGATACAGTTAACAATAATTTGATTATGAATTTAAATAGAGTTTTTCCTAATATATTTCAAAAATAACTTCAAACCGCTCTCACGGAGTTGATTTTAATTTTAGGTCTGGCAGAGTGGAATGTGCCGCAAGGTGGCATGTTTTTTTGGGTAAAAGTAACAGCGATTGATAACTCCATGGATTTAGTAGTTAAAGGATGCATTCCTAAGGGTGTTTTTATTATTCCTGGGAATGCCTTCTGTTTTGATTCTTCAAAGCCTAGCAATTATGTAAGATTAAGCTATAGTTACGCTACGGAGGAAGATATAGACAAGGTAAGTTCAAACTGAAATTTATTAATTTCTATTATCTAGCAAGTGGATTCACGCATTTATATGCATACACATTATATTGAAATTGTTGTATTGATATTTTTCATTTATTTTCAGGGGCTATTTATACTGGCTCAAGTAATACGCGAAGAAATCGAGAAGAAAGCGAAGAAAGTTTAATAATTAAAAAAATTAGTATACGCACATTATCTACAGAACAATTACTTCTTTTGAATAATTTATTCTATACGTTTCATGATTTGTGTTTTTATACTTTTATTATATTATAATAGTAACAAAAAGGATTACAGTTAAAGACTGCGATTATCAAATGCTGTCTAATATATATTTAATTTGTATCGATCAGTAGCCTATTCAATCGTTTTCCTTGTTGGAAAACATCAACAATCAAAAATTAAACTTTATTTAGTCGAAATTACAATTTTTCTTAGCCGAGATTCAAACCCGTTAAATGCAACGAGCCTTCTCGCAGCATCATTAAGGGGATGACGAACTCGAACAACGTCGATAATGCAGAGACGATCGTTACTCACATAATCATGCTATCCTTTTCGTATTTCTTGTATATACAGAATTTATATGAATATGTATTGTTTTGTTTTACCATATTCAACAGAAACCTAACCATTTATGTGTAAAAATCTTTCTGCAAACCTTTTCGATAGTTTTAAGCTTCCAAAGGCAA
>NW_022639463.1:1223752-1229300 GCF_010583005.1 Odontomachus brunneus
TCTTAACAAACACAAATATATTATTAATAATTCAATTATCGGTACACGTTTAATTACTAGGACATTTATCTTATGCGAAAAACTTTCGAGAAGTTTAAGGACAATAGCGATCTTTGTCGTTTCGGGATTTTGAGATAAGCATTCAGGTAGATCGTGAATTTGAGAACTATCCGGCGGGCAAGTTTGCACTACTCAGCTGTGTTAGTCGCTTCTCGCAATTGCCAGGCTCTTGTTCTGGTGTGAACTTGTACTCGTGTTCCTTCCTGAATTGTGTTACGGATAAGAGAAATTAATAAACGTCATATATTTTGTTTGGTAACAAGCGCATAATTTTTTTTTATTGTCTTTAACACGATCTCATAGTGTGTGCGCGTAATGACCGGTTAAATCTTAATCTTAATCAGAGATTGTGTGCTCTCCGCGAGTTTAGAACTCAATATGTGTTGCAACACAAAGCTAAAATACTAACAAGACGCCTAAGAAGTTTCTATGTGAATTCATAGTAATTTATGATAACAAGATACGTTATTTAGCGATATATCAGTGATGTTCTCTTTCGTCTAGCACTATTTTTTTTATCAAACACTTAATAATGCGGCTTAAATTAAATTCATTCGAACCTAAATTAAGTTAATTGAATTAGATTGTGGAGTTAAATTCTAATTCTGTGAACTATCAAACAAATTATAGGTTTGTGTAATCTAATTCTGTGACTTATTTATCAAAAATTCTAGTCGAGAAGCAATTCTCGCTACAGAATCCCATAAGCTTAGCCGCTGGCTTCCCAAACACCGTCACGTTTCCTGTCAAAGATATGTCTGTGACATATGAACACGGCGTCTCGTTGAATCTCACCAAGTCAGAATTGGCTACAGCGCTGCAATATATGCCCACGCAAGGGTGAGTAATATTAACAAGCTGGTATGTAATTAAACCACGAGCCAAGTAATATCTTCGCGAATGTATAATATCGGTGTATGAAGAATATCGCTTCAATAAATCTGGATTATGCGTCTCTACATACAGTGGTGTGCAAAAGTTCTTGGCCAAATTCATTTTTGGCAATATATTATGAACAGGAAAAGCAAGTGACTTATAACTATAAGTAGATATAAATTTGTGATAATGTACAGAAAATAGCACTCGTATCTTCCAAGGTTTATCTATTGAAAGTGTGTTTACAAACATACTTTCAATAAGTCACTGTTCAAAAGTTCTTGGCCACTGTGTTTATTACTTATGTTATGCTTCTACTGAGTGCTTATCACTTTATTTCCGAAAGAGTAATCGATCAATAGACATCAGATTATCATCATAGCACGAAAGACGCAGCAGGCAATCCGAGAAAGAATTATTAGCTTGTCGCGAAGTGGTAAAGTATCTCGTGATATTGCTGAGCTATTGGGAATTTGTAAGTCGACTGTTAATAATATATTAGCTAAGTACCGTGCTGGATATGATCTAAAGGATCGCCCGCGAAGTGGAAGACCGCGAAAAACAACAAAAAAAGTAGACCGCGTGATTAAAATGAAGTCAATTGCTAATCCGCGGAAAACAGCAAATGACATTGCTCGCGAACTCCGTAATGAAAACCTCACCAATGTTAGCCACTGTACTGTTACAAGACGTTTACATGATGCCGGATTGTTCGGGCGTATCGGTGTGAAGAAGCCTTTAATTAGCAAGAAGAATCAGAAGGCCAGTTTACAGTTTGCAAAAAATCACATAAACTGGACAGTAGAAGATTGGAGAAAGGTAGCATTTTCCGATGAATCAAAATTTAATTTGTTTGGAAGTGATGGAAGACATCATGTGCGACGTCCAGTTGGTACCAGAAACAATGTAAGATATCAAATTCTAACTATGAAACATGGAGGAGGCAACGTGTTGGTGTGGAGTGTTCTTTCTGCTTATGGCGTTGGTCCGTTAGTCAATATTGATGGAACTATGAATGCTGCGATATATAAGAATATCTTGGAAAAGAATTTGCTACTATACGCCAAACGCAAAATGCCAAGAAACTGGATATTTCAACACGATAACGACCCGAAGCACACCTCAAGTCTTGTAAAGAGTTGGCTCTTGGTTAAAAAACTGCAGGTTTTAACCTGGCCATCGCAGTCTCCGGACCTCAACCCCATCGAACATTTGTGGGATGAATTAAAGCGCCGAGTTAAAGTTCGTAAGCACTCGAATAAGACACAGTTACTCGAGCATTTGACGGAAGAATGGAATAATATACCGATAAGTGTTATTGATCAGTTGATAGAATCTATGCTTCATCGCTGTGCTGCAGTAATAGCTTCAAAGGGCATGGCAACAAAGTACTAAGTGTGAAAGACTATTATTTACTGAATTAAAGTGTCTAAAGTTGCTCTTTTTGTTGGAAATAAACATGGCCAGGAACTTTTGAACAGTAATATTTATGTTATTTGTTAATAATTCAGTACAATAGAATAAATCTTTATAATATAACATTATCTGTTAATTATTTAAGCTTCACATACTATGTATCTTACAATATTGCAATTCTTTTATATTAGAAATTATAACCAACAGTGAGTTTGGCCAAGAACTTTTGCACACCACTGTATGTATCATCGTTATTTTGTATTACTTATTTATTATTTTTCATTCAAGCTATAAGCCGTTACTGGAAAAATGGCGTGAGTTCCAGAAAATATGGCATACACCAAAGCGAAAAGATTGGGACATCGTGTTTACCAACGGTTCTATGGACGCCTGCAGCAGAATCTTCGACATGATGGTCGATGAAAATGAACCGATAATGTTGCAATCGCCAACATACGGTGGAGTAATTGGAGCGGTAAGTTGCGTTAGAATAATATCACGAGAAAATGACAGAATTGACGCGTGGTCGTGAGCTTCATTCCGAAATTACGTTCTACAAGTTCTTTTCTTTCACTCACACGACAGCTACTGCCGTTGCTGCCGGATATTGTGGAGATCACTCAAGATGCCGATGGGATAATTCCTGAACAAATTGTTGAGGAATGCGAGAGGAGACGTGCGAGTGATAGACCGATGCCAAAAGTAAGTATGAAAATTTGCGTAGTATAGATACTACGCAGTAATGATCCCAGAAAGCACAGACTTCTAAAAAATGTCTTAGAGATGTGTAAGACATGTAAAAGACATCTGAATATTTCATCTAAATATCACAATAAAATAGGACATCATTAAGACATTTCTTAGAAGTTTGTGTTGTCTGGAATGTATCAATTTTGGGTGCTCAAATATCTTGGGTATTCGAATCTTTCGGATATTACTCGGATAATTCCTGCGAATGTTCATGTATACAAGCATCCAGGTGGTTAGGACCTGTGAATTTGGACATTTAGATATTCGGATAGTACTCGAGATACTCATTAATAATCATGTATTTAGATATCCCAGATAGCACAGAGAATTAAAAAAGAATTCGGTCGTATGTCACAATTCTGAGTCCATTTTTAGATACAAAAAGAATTCTTTTCACTGATAAACTCTGAAGATTCTTTTTGCATCTGAAAGTAAACTCAGAATTGGTGACATACGACTGAATTATTTTTGAATTTTTTTTTTAATTCTCTGTGCTATCTGGATATTACATACCTGGATATTAACACGTGAAAATACCTGGTTTATACTGACAGCACATTATTACCCAGTACACTTTTTGAAATCTTATTTACTATTTCCAACGTGGTTGCACTTTAATATAGTCTTCTTTGATCGGAAAGATGTACAGATTGCTTAATTTTTCAGTTACTCTACGTTAATCCAATGGCGAATCCAACTGGCACTATTTTGTCGGAGAGTCGACGAAGGAAAGTGTACGAATTGGCGCAGAAATACGATTTCTTGATAGTCGAAGACGATGCCTATTACTTCGTTCACTTTTTGGACAAACAGCCCATGTCGTTTCTTTCTCTCGACACTGACGGTCGCGTGATCAGACTCGACTCGTTCAGCAAGATTGTAAGCTCTGGTCTTCGTATGGGTGCTGTTACCGCGCACAAAAAGATTGTGGACAAAATTATCATTCACATGGAAAATTCTGTCCTGCACGCGTCGTCTATGTCCCAAGTAAGATTTCGCTCTTAATTTCACTTACTTGGTCGTGAAGGAGCCGATGCAAAGAATGATATAATTTTTGATATATAAATTCGAGATAGCAGAAAAGAATTTTGATAACGTATCAATTTTTGCTTATTATAGATGCTTCTTTATAAACTCTTTGATATTTGGGACAAACCCAAATTCGAAACACATTTCAAGAATGTTCAAAGATTCTACCGAGAACGACGTGACGTAATGCTGACATCGATGGAAAAACACTTGACTGGTATCTTAAATAATGATACAGTTAACAATAATTTGATTATGAATTTAAATAGAGTTTTTCCTAATATATTTCAAAAATAACTTCAAACCGCTCTCACGGAGTTGATTTTAATTTTAGGTCTGGCAGAGTGGAATGTGCCGCAAGGTGGCATGTTTTTTTGGGTAAAAGTAACAGCGATTGATAACTCCATGGATTTAGTAGTTAAAGGATGCATTCCTAAGGGTGTTTTTATTATTCCTGGGAATGCCTTCTGTTTTGATTCTTCAAAGCCTAGCAATTATGTAAGATTAAGCTATAGTTACGCTACGGAGGAAGATATAGACAAGGTAAGTTCAAACTGAAATTTATTAATTTCTATTATCTAGCAAGTGGATTCACGCATTTATATGCATACACATTATATTGAAATTGTTGTATTGATATTTTTCATTTATTTTCAGGGGCTATTTATACTGGCTCAAGTAATACGCGAAGAAATCGAGAAGAAAGCGAAGAAAGTTTAATAATTAAAAAAATTAGTATACGCACATTATCTACAGAACAATTACTTCTTTTGAATAATTTATTCTATACGTTTCATGATTTGTGTTTTTATACTTTTATTATATTATAATAGTAACAAAAAGGATTACAGTTAAAGACTGCGATTATCAAATGCTGTCTAATATATATTTAATTTGTATCGATCAGTAGCCTATTCAATCGTTTTCCTTGTTGGAAAACATCAACAATCAAAAATTAAACTTTATTTAGTCGAAATTACAATTTTTCTTAGCCGAGATTCAAACCCGTTAAATGCAACGAGCCTTCTCGCAGCATCATTAAGGGGATGACGAACTCGAACAACGTCGATAATGCAGAGACGATCGTTACTCACATAATCATGCTATCCTTTTCGTATTTCTTGTATATACAGAATTTATATGAATATGTATTGTTTTGTTTTACCATATTCAACAGAAACCTAACCATTTATGTGTAAAAATCTTTCTGCAAACCTTTTCGATAGTTTTAAGCTTCCAAAGGCAAATGCGAAGGTAGAGCAATGTTCTTCAAAATTTTTCTGCTTGGAGCATCCATACTTTCGGTATAAATAAGCTGCGGAACTTTTGGATTAGACAAATATTACGCTAACTGACAGCTTGAGACTTTACATTAAAAATTTTTTGTTCGTTTTTGACCCATATCGAGCAATGTTCC
>NW_022639463.1:1229354-1260263 GCF_010583005.1 Odontomachus brunneus
GTTCCATTTAAAAAAATTAATGTGACCTTGACCTGACCTTCGCTACGCAACCCAAGGTCAAACTGATGTGATCAGTAAATACATCTTTTTAAACGCCACAACTTTTATCTGAAACATTTTTTTCTAAAATGCTTAGTTTTCGAGATATTTCACCGGTCCGGGACTTTTTGAACACCCTGTATATAAAAGTTGCGTACGAAGTGTTATCAAACAGTATAATTCCACATGACTATTTTTCGCGTTAGATATATGACGTATTCGCAGATAGTATGTCTTTAATTACATTGCAAAAGTAGTTGTTTACATGTTCAAGGTTTGATTCTAGCAAGTCAGATATATTTTTATACTAAAGTACTGATAGGTACAAAATGTTGACTGATTAACACTTATCGCGAAGCAACCGGTTTTATCAGTATCATGTCTATAGTAACCTCTATGAATATTTCTGATATTTGGAATCGCTTGCGCGATAGCACTCATAGTTGAAAAGGAATTCAGCAGTAGAGCAGGCAGTGTTGTAGCTGCTACTGTACGTTCCGCACTGTGATCATGGATTACACCAAGTTCTTCGCTAAAATCACGAGTAGGCGAAGGTCGAACTTACTTAGACAATTAGGTAAGTTGTCATTACATTCACAATTTTCGGCTACTTTGCGACTTTTTATTCGCGAAATTTTTGGTGAAGGAACAAAGTGTCTGAAATGACAATATTTTTGAATCCGAAGATTCAAGATTACAATATTTACTGCCTGTTTGTTCACATCGCGCTAATCAATAATTAAGTGAACATAATACCGAAGATATGCACACGAAATCAATATATAATTAATGTCATGTAAGGTAAACGTCCCAGTGATCGAATATACATGTTTCAATGATTAACATATTAGTTAACACATTAGTTAACATATTAGTTAACACATTAGTTTTGTATTTTCTTTATTAAAATGCTTTTCAATATACAAAACAATATAATAAATGAAAAGAAATATTTAGTTACTTTGTGATTTTGTTTCACTTATTGATAAGCATCTTAACAAACACAAATATATTATTAATAATTCAATTATCGGTACACGTTTAATTACTAGGACATTTATCTTATGCGAAAAACTTTCGAGAAGTTTAAGGACAATAGCGATCTTTGTCGTTTCGGGATTTTGAGATAAGCATTCAGGTAGATCGTGAATTTGAGAACTATCCGGCGGGCAAGTTTGCACTACTCAGCTGTGTTAGTCGCTTCTCGCAATTGCCAGGCTCTTGTTCTGGTGTGAACTTGTACTCGTGTTCCTTCCTGAATTGTGTTACGGATAAGAGAAATTAATAAACGTCATATATTTTGTTTGGTAACAAGCGCATAATTTTTTTTTATTGTCTTTAACACGATCTCATAGTGTGTGCGCGTAATGACCGGTTAAATCTTAATCTTAATCAGAGATTGTGTGCTCTCCGCGAGTTTAGAACTCAATATGTGTTGCAACACAAAGCTAAAATACTAACAAGACGCCTAAGAAGTTTCTATGTGAATTCATAGTAATTTATGATAACAAGATACGTTATTTAGCGATATATCAGTGATGTTCTCTTTCGTCTAGCACTATTTTTTTTATCAAACACTTAATAATGCGGCTTAAATTAAATTCATTCGAACCTAAATTAAGTTAATTGAATTAGATTGTGGAGTTAAATTCTAATTCTGTGAACTATCAAACAAATTATAGGTTTGTGTAATCTAATTCTGTGACTTATTTATCAAAAATTCTAGTCGAGAAGCAATTCTCGCTACAGAATCCCATAAGCTTAGCCGCTGGCTTCCCAAACACCGTCACGTTTCCTGTCAAAGATATGTCTGTGACATATGAACACGGCGTCTCGTTGAATCTCACCAAGTCAGAATTGGCTACAGCGCTGCAATATATGCCCACGCAAGGGTGAGTAATATTAACAAGCTGGTATGTAATTAAACCACGAGCCAAGTAATATCTTCGCGAATGTATAATATCGGTGTATGAAGAATATCGCTTCAATAAATCTGGATTATGCGTCTCTACATACAGTGGTGTGCAAAAGTTCTTGGCCAAATTCATTTTTGGCAATATATTATGAACAGGAAAAGCAAGTGACTTATAACTATAAGTAGATATAAATTTGTGATAATGTACAGAAAATAGCACTCGTATCTTCCAAGGTTTATCTATTGAAAGTGTGTTTACAAACATACTTTCAATAAGTCACTGTTCAAAAGTTCTTGGCCACTGTGTTTATTACTTATGTTATGCTTCTACTGAGTGCTTATCACTTTATTTCCGAAAGAGTAATCGATCAATAGACATCAGATTATCATCATAGCACGAAAGACGCAGCAGGCAATCCGAGAAAGAATTATTAGCTTGTCGCGAAGTGGTAAAGTATCTCGTGATATTGCTGAGCTATTGGGAATTTGTAAGTCGACTGTTAATAATATATTAGCTAAGTACCGTGCTGGATATGATCTAAAGGATCGCCCGCGAAGTGGAAGACCGCGAAAAACAACAAAAAAAGTAGACCGCGTGATTAAAATGAAGTCAATTGCTAATCCGCGGAAAACAGCAAATGACATTGCTCGCGAACTCCGTAATGAAAACCTCACCAATGTTAGCCACTGTACTGTTACAAGACGTTTACATGATGCCGGATTGTTCGGGCGTATCGGTGTGAAGAAGCCTTTAATTAGCAAGAAGAATCAGAAGGCCAGTTTACAGTTTGCAAAAAATCACATAAACTGGACAGTAGAAGATTGGAGAAAGGTAGCATTTTCCGATGAATCAAAATTTAATTTGTTTGGAAGTGATGGAAGACATCATGTGCGACGTCCAGTTGGTACCAGAAACAATGTAAGATATCAAATTCTAACTATGAAACATGGAGGAGGCAACGTGTTGGTGTGGAGTGTTCTTTCTGCTTATGGCGTTGGTCCGTTAGTCAATATTGATGGAACTATGAATGCTGCGATATATAAGAATATCTTGGAAAAGAATTTGCTACTATACGCCAAACGCAAAATGCCAAGAAACTGGATATTTCAACACGATAACGACCCGAAGCACACCTCAAGTCTTGTAAAGAGTTGGCTCTTGGTTAAAAAACTGCAGGTTTTAACCTGGCCATCGCAGTCTCCGGACCTCAACCCCATCGAACATTTGTGGGATGAATTAAAGCGCCGAGTTAAAGTTCGTAAGCACTCGAATAAGACACAGTTACTCGAGCATTTGACGGAAGAATGGAATAATATACCGATAAGTGTTATTGATCAGTTGATAGAATCTATGCTTCATCGCTGTGCTGCAGTAATAGCTTCAAAGGGCATGGCAACAAAGTACTAAGTGTGAAAGACTATTATTTACTGAATTAAAGTGTCTAAAGTTGCTCTTTTTGTTGGAAATAAACATGGCCAGGAACTTTTGAACAGTAATATTTATGTTATTTGTTAATAATTCAGTACAATAGAATAAATCTTTATAATATAACATTATCTGTTAATTATTTAAGCTTCACATACTATGTATCTTACAATATTGCAATTCTTTTATATTAGAAATTATAACCAACAGTGAGTTTGGCCAAGAACTTTTGCACACCACTGTATGTATCATCGTTATTTTGTATTACTTATTTATTATTTTTCATTCAAGCTATAAGCCGTTACTGGAAAAATGGCGTGAGTTCCAGAAAATATGGCATACACCAAAGCGAAAAGATTGGGACATCGTGTTTACCAACGGTTCTATGGACGCCTGCAGCAGAATCTTCGACATGATGGTCGATGAAAATGAACCGATAATGTTGCAATCGCCAACATACGGTGGAGTAATTGGAGCGGTAAGTTGCGTTAGAATAATATCACGAGAAAATGACAGAATTGACGCGTGGTCGTGAGCTTCATTCCGAAATTACGTTCTACAAGTTCTTTTCTTTCACTCACACGACAGCTACTGCCGTTGCTGCCGGATATTGTGGAGATCACTCAAGATGCCGATGGGATAATTCCTGAACAAATTGTTGAGGAATGCGAGAGGAGACGTGCGAGTGATAGACCGATGCCAAAAGTAAGTATGAAAATTTGCGTAGTATAGATACTACGCAGTAATGATCCCAGAAAGCACAGACTTCTAAAAAATGTCTTAGAGATGTGTAAGACATGTAAAAGACATCTGAATATTTCATCTAAATATCACAATAAAATAGGACATCATTAAGACATTTCTTAGAAGTTTGTGTTGTCTGGAATGTATCAATTTTGGGTGCTCAAATATCTTGGGTATTCGAATCTTTCGGATATTACTCGGATAATTCCTGCGAATGTTCATGTATACAAGCATCCAGGTGGTTAGGACCTGTGAATTTGGACATTTAGATATTCGGATAGTACTCGAGATACTCATTAATAATCATGTATTTAGATATCCCAGATAGCACAGAGAATTAAAAAAGAATTCGGTCGTATGTCACAATTCTGAGTCCATTTTTAGATACAAAAAGAATTCTTTTCACTGATAAACTCTGAAGATTCTTTTTGCATCTGAAAGTAAACTCAGAATTGGTGACATACGACTGAATTATTTTTGAATTTTTTTTTTAATTCTCTGTGCTATCTGGATATTACATACCTGGATATTAACACGTGAAAATACCTGGTTTATACTGACAGCACATTATTACCCAGTACACTTTTTGAAATCTTATTTACTATTTCCAACGTGGTTGCACTTTAATATAGTCTTCTTTGATCGGAAAGATGTACAGATTGCTTAATTTTTCAGTTACTCTACGTTAATCCAATGGCGAATCCAACTGGCACTATTTTGTCGGAGAGTCGACGAAGGAAAGTGTACGAATTGGCGCAGAAATACGATTTCTTGATAGTCGAAGACGATGCCTATTACTTCGTTCACTTTTTGGACAAACAGCCCATGTCGTTTCTTTCTCTCGACACTGACGGTCGCGTGATCAGACTCGACTCGTTCAGCAAGATTGTAAGCTCTGGTCTTCGTATGGGTGCTGTTACCGCGCACAAAAAGATTGTGGACAAAATTATCATTCACATGGAAAATTCTGTCCTGCACGCGTCGTCTATGTCCCAAGTAAGATTTCGCTCTTAATTTCACTTACTTGGTCGTGAAGGAGCCGATGCAAAGAATGATATAATTTTTGATATATAAATTCGAGATAGCAGAAAAGAATTTTGATAACGTATCAATTTTTGCTTATTATAGATGCTTCTTTATAAACTCTTTGATATTTGGGACAAACCCAAATTCGAAACACATTTCAAGAATGTTCAAAGATTCTACCGAGAACGACGTGACGTAATGCTGACATCGATGGAAAAACACTTGACTGGTATCTTAAATAATGATACAGTTAACAATAATTTGATTATGAATTTAAATAGAGTTTTTCCTAATATATTTCAAAAATAACTTCAAACCGCTCTCACGGAGTTGATTTTAATTTTAGGTCTGGCAGAGTGGAATGTGCCGCAAGGTGGCATGTTTTTTTGGGTAAAAGTAACAGCGATTGATAACTCCATGGATTTAGTAGTTAAAGGATGCATTCCTAAGGGTGTTTTTATTATTCCTGGGAATGCCTTCTGTTTTGATTCTTCAAAGCCTAGCAATTATGTAAGATTAAGCTATAGTTACGCTACGGAGGAAGATATAGACAAGGTAAGTTCAAACTGAAATTTATTAATTTCTATTATCTAGCAAGTGGATTCACGCATTTATATGCATACACATTATATTGAAATTGTTGTATTGATATTTTTCATTTATTTTCAGGGGCTATTTATACTGGCTCAAGTAATACGCGAAGAAATCGAGAAGAAAGCGAAGAAAGTTTAATAATTAAAAAAATTAGTATACGCACATTATCTACAGAACAATTACTTCTTTTGAATAATTTATTCTATACGTTTCATGATTTGTGTTTTTATACTTTTATTATATTATAATAGTAACAAAAAGGATTACAGTTAAAGACTGCGATTATCAAATGCTGTCTAATATATATTTAATTTGTATCGATCAGTAGCCTATTCAATCGTTTTCCTTGTTGGAAAACATCAACAATCAAAAATTAAACTTTATTTAGTCGAAATTACAATTTTTCTTAGCCGAGATTCAAACCCGTTAAATGCAACGAGCCTTCTCGCAGCATCATTAAGGGGATGACGAACTCGAACAACGTCGATAATGCAGAGACGATCGTTACTCACATAATCATGCTATCCTTTTCGTATTTCTTGTATATACAGAATTTATATGAATATGTATTGTTTTGTTTTACCATATTCAACAGAAACCTAACCATTTATGTGTAAAAATCTTTCTGCAAACCTTTTCGATAGTTTTAAGCTTCCAAAGGCAAATGCGAAGGTAGAGCAATGTTCTTCAAAATTTTTCTGCTTGGAGCATCCATACTTTCGGTATAAATAAGCTGCGGAACTTTTGGATTAGACAAATATTACGCTAACTGACAGCTTGAGACTTTACATTAAAAATTTTTTGTTCGTTTTTGACCCATATCGAGCAATGTTCCTATTTATTTTTGCACGTACTTTTATTGCATAAAAGCTTTGTAATTCTGTGTAACCAATACGACGTAAACTTTACAGAAGAATGTCAGTGTTCTGTTAGTAAAGTTTTCGGCTTCAGCATCCCCTTAAATAGCGCCAGGCTAGTTTGTTAGTCGCACAATTGGTCTAGTAGATAAGCTACTCCAACAAGAAGTACTCCAAGGTCTTCGCCATCGAGTCGCCATCATTTCTATCGATAAGAGTCGTAGTAAGCGACTCAGCGTAGATACGACTCAGCAGTAAGTTAGACGGATTTCCATTTTTCAAGTAGTATGACTTTTTTTCTTTTAATTGCAAGTTTAAAAATATCAGATATTATTAATAAAAAATTATACCGGACAGTGATTGGTATTAGATAGTGTTATAGATATAAAATCGATTATCTTTAATGTTTTTTCAAGATATAATGGACGTCGATTTTTTCTTTCATATCATCTATAAATATTTACTCTGTTCATAATTTACGTTTACTCATAGGATAAGATAACGAGGAATTGTGCTATCAGTTATCAGCGAACCGTAATTCAAATGTTTACATGCAATCGATTTAAAGTAACTGCGTTGGCAACCTAATACTGAATTTTTATTCCATGAAGGAATATTGATACGAAAAAGTCAACAGTTTTTTGTTCAAAACATTTTTTTAGGAACATATTTAGATTTTAAACCACGTGCTGTATCAGGGATAATAGTGACGCTTTCGATTTTGTATTTATTCGCATCAAATCGAAATTACTTCGATTCTGATGTTGTAAAGGAAGAAATCTCCCTCGTAGATACAATATCGACAGAAGGTATCGCTTTAGCCAAGGTTGTCAAAGATCTGATGCTTCGCGGGTACATGATTCCTTTGCCAACATAGACAGGAGAGATAGCACTCAATCGAAGAAATAGGCAAGGATAGCGCAACTCAATATTTGTCTTCCTGTCGCTGATCTTTCCGTCAGCGGGAAGCGTTCGTGCGGCTGAAGCAGCAGGAACTCTCTCATACCCAATCGGAAACGGATTACGCGGATTTAATTCAAGAGATCTTAGCAGCGGCAACACCAGCAGCTGCTCCAATATATGGTTCCACCTTGCAGTCTCGACTGCTTCGTCGCGCCGACCACCGCTACGCGCATTTCTTCGGGACCTGACAAATTGCGGATTTTTCCCCTGCTTCTCGGTCCCTTTTCCCAAGTACGACGCTTATAGAGAATTAATAGCAGCTTTTATTGCGAGTTCTCGAAGTAACTGGCGAAATTGCGAAAAAAAAGTTCAAGTCGATCTACGACGACGACAACGCAGGCGCAAACGTGCCGTTCCCATGGCGCCGTTGCTATACGGTTAGGTAATGTTGGATTAGACACTACACCGTTTCCCAACCCTCTCCGGGTAACGTTCAGTACACCCTAAGCCATCGTCGCGGTTGGAAGGTCTCTCGCATCTACACTCACGCACGTGTGCATATACACGCAGCATAGAGAGAGAGGGAGACAGACAGACAGCAGACAGAGACACAGAAAGAGAGAGAGAAAGAGAGAGAGAGAGAGATAGAGTAAGAGAGACACACACAGAAAGGCGCACACACGCGGCATCGTACACATATGCACACGCAACGTATCTGAGCGAAAACGCGTGGCTATTTACCCATTGTTTACGATACACCCTATCTGGCTTGTACCCGCCGAGTCTCGTTTATTTATTCAACCACCTCTACCTACCTGCTCTTCCACCGAAGATTTCTGTTTGCCCGCACACATTTGTTCCGATATATTCGTTTATTCGTCGTTGTCGTCATCCCCCTCGTTGTCGCGTGTCTCGTCCCGTTAGCCACGCGGATTCGAGTTATCATCGATGACATGCTGTTAACTTGTATCAATCATCGCTTCACTTGACGGATAAAGTCACGCTCTCATTCTTTTCATTTTGCCTCTCTCTTTGTGCTTTCTCGAAACACCAGTCGGACTGAATATTTTTACCACGACCTGTCGCCATCATCATTATCATCATCATCATCATCAACATCAACATCATCATCAGCATCGTCGTCGGTGTGAAGCTTCAAATCCAGACTGCGTGCACGTAACAGTGTCGTGGGACAAAAGTGGAGGGTGGTGTGTTTACTGTGGTGACGGCGAGGGTATTATCTTGACAGAACTGAAACTGGTCAGGTCAGTAACACGGGGTGAGTCGAGTTACTTGGTTTCTCCGTCACGCTCTCATGCCCGATTAAGTTTAACTTTAGAATGCACATGGGAGACATCCGCGAGAGATTGCGGTATTTACTCGGTATGTGTGCGGTATTTAACTTTTTTCTTTTTCTTTTTTTCGTATTTTCTTTTTCCCGATATCTTCTTCTATGAATGAACGTCTCCTTCCTTCCGGGTAATTGTTGGATAAGTCTCGGACCGTCCACTTTCCGATAATCGATTAGAATTCGTCGCGATCGCTTTTCTGTTACTCCTCGAGCTTCCGCAAACTCTGGCCGGGCTGCTATGTGTATTTTCAGGGTTAATTTTACACACTCGTTTCCCCTCGTATAGTGACTCCTCAACGTCAATAGAGACCTTGCCTCTGTATGCGGCTCACATCGTGAGAATTGAATTTGAAGAGTTATGAAGAGCGCTTTGTTATTTTTCCCTCCTTTTTGCACGAGCCTCGAGAAATGTGGCAATTCTTCTCAAATGTTGGGAAGATTGCGCGGTATTTTGTAAGAAATCCTCGCGCGCGAGAAGCGCCGTAAATCTCGCCGGGACTTGTAAATAATGCGCTTCTTTTATTTTATTCGTAGGAATCCGAAAAAGTTTAGCGATTCCGCGGAAGTTTTTCGTGTAACTTTCGGCACGCCGCGATCCCTTCAAAATCATACTTTTGGCGCGAACGTAATCAAAGTTGGTATCCTTGGCGGGCATCACTATAGCTTCTTCCCGCGCTATGAAAAGGATTTCTGTCACCGTGACGAGAATTGGAAAGTCTTTTGAGGATTTTAAAGCATTTCTTCGGAAGCCCCGGCAAAAAGCTGCGTCGAGAAAGGGTCAATCAATCCACCCGAGTGAGACCAATTTCCGCAATTGAGGCAACCACCGGCGTATACGCGCGTATCAACGTCACTTTCACCGTGTGTGTGTACGCGCGCGTGCATGCACCGCAATCACTAAATCCCATTATCCAGTTAATGTAGCGAAAATACGAATAAATAGAACGTGCGAGTCGACTAATCAGATACGCGTCATTATCATTAATCGTGTAACGCACCTGTACCCCGCCACATGCATCGCTCGTTACGCCAAACACAGCTGTGACTTTTTTCTACGTCCCAGATTTTCTACGGACGCACAAACGCGCCGCGCGGAATGCAGAGAACGCGCGCGCGCGCGCGCAGCCACATTTACAGAAACATTAGAATGATCGATACGCGACGGTTGCTATGACAAAAATAGACAAATGTTCGTAATGTGTCCGCACGGGGTAAGTATGTTCGACCGTTATATACCGGCTCCGTATGGATATACCGACATATACATACATATATTTATATATGCATAAATACATGTGTGTGTGTGTGTGTGTGTGTGTGTGTGTGTGTGTACGGATGTATAGGCATATATGCGCATATAGAGCTGCGTGACGAGCGACACGGGCAAGTCGCGCAGGCGCTACCTGTAGACTCCGCGGAATACGCGATGATAAATACTAAATTTAACCCCCGGTGGAGGAGGGAGGGAGAGGCTGAAACGGCGCGACGTCAGGCTATCCGGATCGATAACACTTTTCTGGCGTCTCTCGTTCTTTTTTTATCGGCGAAACGTGACTTCGCGTATGTAGGGCGTTTATATAAATCGTTGACCGCAGAGGTCACCGAGGCGTGCGGCCCCGCGTGTGATACGTCCCCGATAGGGATCTCGTGTTTGTGTGTATGTGTGTGCGTGTGTGATAAAGCCTTTATTAAAATTCTACTGCGCTTAAAATACCTCGTCGTCAGACCGAGGGAAAATTCATGCGGAGTCAGAAGACACGGCGCGGGAAATATTAACCCTTTTATCGGCCAAAGCACCTGTAATGAAAAAAATCCGGGGTTTTCAATTACGACGGGACTTTCGGGAACTCAAACGTGACTTTGCTTTTGTTGTTTTTTCCACTTTTTAATCAATAACACGTAACATCTTTTATCAATTCTATCATGTAATTAAAGCTTTTAGTACCGTTTCAAAATGAAATGGTTACATTATGGATGTCGTGTAGTCGCGGATAAATACATAGAAATTAAATACATTAAATTAACAGCACCGTTTTAACAATGTACCGAAATAATATGGATAGAGCTTTGCGACCTGCGATATCACTTGTTATGCTCTTTGAAACCTCGCTTTATATAGAGCTGTTGTAATTTACGAGTTATTCGCAAATACTATTCGCAAATATTGTCATATTTATTTGTAACAGTTATGAGCTGTCCCATTAGTTGTAAAATCTTTGAATACTTGTGTTGTTATTGATTCAACTTATGAAAGTGTACATGTCAATATGTATCCATTACGTTCTATATACATTTTACATATGAGGGAGAGAGCGATAATATAAACATAATCTGCAAATATAATTAGGCGATGCGCATCACTCATGAAAGTTCAGCCGGATAATTCGCTCGTAAAAGGGGTAGCATTGAAAATCGAAATAATACAATCCGTCGTGTTCCATATTGCTCTCTTAGTTCGAAAGATACACAGATCCTGTGAAGGATGTAACTGGAAACGTCGCGCTACTTTATTTAGTGTTCGAAGCGGAAAGAAAGAGCAGCCGTGTTGGCTGGAGGCGGAGAAGAATAACAAGCGTTATATTATTTGGTGTGCAACGGAAAGAAAACAGAATTTTTGGTATCTAATTCATAAAAATACGACTAAAGTCGGCAAGCGAATCTAAAGTGTACAGTGAAAATGTCGATTTTCACGAAATGTCATTTCGATTTTCCGTCTTCTTTGACGGCAAACCGGACGGCTATACTATATCTAGGATAAAAATATACCGTCAGGCACACCGTAGACGAAGGATTATAGACAACGACAACGTTCACTGGGTTTATAAATAATTCGTTTTCACCGAATGCAGTAAAATGAAACGTTACTGGAAACCCAACAGAACTTTTCTGTTACGCTGACTCAGTGTATAATTAAAATGACGTATGGATTGATTAAAACCTGCAATTTGAGCGTGCACATGTACGCTCTTGAAGCGAATTTTCTCAAATTTCTAAATACGATACATCGAAATATTGTCACAACGAGTTCCTGAGTCGAGACAACCGCACTAGTCCGACTCCCTGTCGCTAAATTGGCAACACGAGATCGTTACTCTCATCTCTTTCTTTCTTTCTTTAATTTTCCCCTCTTTCCTTTCCCTTTGAGAGAATTTACAATCTCGGAATTATCCGCCGGGGTCATCACGACTGGCGTTTCGTTATGGGGCACGGCGTGCCGTCGCCTTTATTCGCGTAGAACCTGTGGACGATCTCTTCACTCGATGTCTTCAGATCATACGCCCATCCCAACCGAGCCATGAATTTTATAAAGCCGGCCGACGGATTGAAACGGCCAAACTCCGAGGTTTTATAGTCCCACGGGAAGCAATGATGATAATTGTGCCAACCCTCACCGAGGGAAACTATGGACACCATCGTATTTTCCGTTGGCTTAATATTTCTGGAACAAGAAGGAAGGGAGGGAAGTTTCACCGCTTGATCTGGGCGAACCAAGTTCTGCACGGAATCTCATGCAACAGATTATTCAAGCGGAACAACACAGCTTACAGCTTCCATCTATTAAGCGTCTTCGTATAAAACTCTCTCCTAGGCAAATTTATCCCTTCGAGGACAACGCTCTCGATACATGCACGTATCGCTTCGTTCGAAAGGAATCTATACTCGCACTCCTCGTGATGAGATGGACTACTTCTTTGTGAGTATACTTTCTGACTTGGTGCTAAATTTGAGCGATTCTGTGTCTCCAGCGCAAAGATAAGGGTATTGATCTCGAGTACATTTATACCTCCATTTTATTGATTGCGTTGTAAGAAATTTAGAAGCACCGTCTCTCCGTAGAGATTAAGCTCGCAATCTTGCATCACTCGAAATGACACGAAATGTTTTACCATTTACAACAAAAGCAAATTGAATTGGCGGATGAATCAGATTCAAGCTACAAACTCTTGTTCTTGAAAAAGTATAGCGCTTGCTCGCAAGATTAATCACCTCTGGGTGACTGCAGTTAAAAGTTACTGGAGCAAATTGAGGCGCGCGAGTTACTCTTTTGAGCGCGTTTTTCATTTAAAACTCGATACATTCTCCAATCTCCTAGATCAACCGCGTTTCTTTCTCCAAGCGCTGCGCTCTCCGAACGCTCGTAAATCGATTTTTCTTTTTCACGGGAAACGGCATTATTCCGTTTGATCTCACGAAAATCCTACGATGAAAGACACACGCGCAAGCTTTCTCTCGCGCCAAATCGTGATATTCTCTCATTTATATCTGAGCACAATCCGAACGCTGTGCTGGCCGATCTCGACGGTAATCACGTAAATGTGAATCCAAGAGATTACCGCGTACCTGTTGTACGGTCGATAGCCCCATATGTGAGCGAAGCTGTTGACGGAACAAGTCGCGTTCAATAACCATATGTAGCGGACGATCATGCTGCTGAATGCTACGGTCCATGTTTCGTTCCATACGTAGACTGGTATCACCCCCGGCAAAACAAAGGTCATTATCGGCATGATTACCATAAAATATCTGCAATAAAAGACAGTGAGTGAGCGAAGCATTCTCGCGTTTAATATACCTAACGGTGTTGCGTCTTTTTTTACGATTCGCAGGTTTCCCAAGTACATCAATCAAAATAATTGCGCTCAATCCCATTCTCCTCCCTTTCTCTCTCTCTTTCTCGCGACTGAATTTGTTTAATTCGTATTTTGCGGTAAGAATATCGAACTTTCTAGGCTCTTTGATAATTACGAAATGATTCGAATTCATCATCAACTACTTCTGGAGGTAAGCCGAAGGAGACGGAATATGACCGCGCAACCTTTTAACGATTTTCAAACTGTCCGATGTATAAGTCTAGAAATAATTGATTTATACTGACACAGAGTATTAATTCATACTTCCGTAGCGGATTTTTCCCGAGTATTTCCGGAGCGAATTCCCTCTCTCGTCGATACGATCGCGAAATATCGAACTCACTTGTCAGCGAAGCGTATGACTGGATCGGCTTGGACGTCACTCATGTCTACAGTTTTACCGTACTCCTTGACCGCTGGATGAATCCTCATCATCACCCAGCCAATGTGAGAATAGAAAAAGCCACGAGATGCGTCGTGCGGATCCGCGGAAGTGTCCGTGTACTTGTGATGGGTACGATGGATGCGTATCCATTTGGACGGCTGTAACTGCAAAGAGGGAATATCTCTTTGGGTAACGCCTTGCTAAATATTTTCTTTCACTAGCGTACGTTACAATCGCGCTACTATCTCGGGGCCTCACCTGACCGGCCATGCAGTACAGAGTCATGAGCAATATTCTGAGTGGTAGTTTGGCGTTGTAGCTTCTGTGCGCCCAGAGACGATGAGCACCCGCTGTGATGCCGAGACCGGCCGCGTGTCCAGTTGTTACACCTGAATGTGAAAAATTAAAAACGATATTGAGGCCGAACTGCACCTTTCCAATAAGCTCGAGGCACGCGGAGGAGATACACAGACAACGGGATCGATATGTGAAAGCGTAGATATTACATTTATTAAATGCTGGATGAAAATTCTCGCGAGAAGAAAGTAAAGAGCATCGATCAACAGTTTCCCTCGAGCGATCCTCAACTTTGACGAGTTATCATTAATCCTCCGCGTGGCAACCAAGTCATTTGGTTCGTTCTAAGAAGTGCTCGTTCCTCGAGGTGGTTTTATTTAAAAGTCATTAAGAGCAAATTACTTAGCGGGTTTTTTTTCACAAAAAATACTATGTGGTCTTTAGCTTGAATGGTAAGGGAAGTTTCGATGATTCTTGGAGATTTTCTCGCGCTCCGAGGGGGGAAAAGTCGACACTCACGGACCAAAGGTGGTGAGTTGCTACTCGGAGGGTTAAAAATGTTTACGGGCAAAAGTTGTGTATCTTTTATGCATCGAATGTTAGAGATTTTGCTACTAGAACACAACATCGTTCGCGCATTTTTCGTTTGATTTCGAGAGTATCTCATCTTTCAAGAAACAGGGCGACCTCAACTGCCGACTGAATTGCGATGGAAAGTACTTAACGCAAATTATGGTAGAAAATTAATTGGCGGTTTAATAATGAATACTCACCAAATATCCAGGTCCAAAATTTCACATTACGATATTGCGTAATGAACAAATACACTCCCATGACGTGCACTATAGCGAGAACAATGATATTGCGCCAAATTAATGGCTGCTCCGCCGGTATGTGCTCTTTTGGCAGCTTTTGACGGAGAATCGAATCCGTGCCATTTTCCATTTCCGGCTGCACTGACTTTTGGCCTTTATTGTCCTCGTATTCGGTTATCGTCGAACTGTACATTGCTGAAACAAAATGTTTGCGGCCATGGTACGTTTGTTTATCTCATCCGCGCGTTGGCGCGCTCGTTTATTTGTCGCGCGCGTGTTTGGAAACATATACAACCAATCCCGGGGCGGGCGCGCGAGAGGCTTTCGGAAAAAAATTCGCGCTATCTCGGGAGAAACTACCCGCGATAAATCACCGAGTCCGCAGCCAATTTGCCGTGTCTTCTTGCGTGCGCTGTAATTCGTTTGATCTCTTTCGATTCGAGCGGCAATTTTCAAATTTTTCCCGATCAATCCATACGGATCGAGACGCACGGCAAAAACACACACACACACACACACACACACACACACACACACACACACACACACACACAGGATAGAAATCGTGCTCATTCGCATACGGGGGTTGTTTTTTACACGGGAGAGGGTCGAACACCGGAAAAATAAGTAAAAGCTTCTATTACATTCTACTGCAATTTCGTTAGGTAACGTGTTATTTGCTAAAATTACATGGCGGACGAACGATCCGAGCGAGGTTTTCGTACCGGTACTCATTACAGGGCAGTCTCGTGTTAACAAGCAGCCATTGTTAGCCGTAACTGCCGTCGAGACGGCCCGATATAATTATCCGCATTAGACGGGCGTCTAAATAAGCGACGACGTGCTTCCCGTCACGCGTCAGCGATCGTAATGCATTTTCTCGTTCATGTGTGCGCATCCAGGCGTTTCGCACCAGCGAGTTGATTAGAACGAGCAATAATTCTACATGCCTGACTCTCCCTCTCTTTCTCTCCCACTATCTCTGTCTCTCTCTCTCTCTCTCTCTCTTTCTTTCAAGACGAGGTAAGTGGCATTGCTGGTTGCATAGGATGCAAGTTCTTGGCCAAGGTGATCATACGCCAAGGCGATCGCCGACCGGTTTATTTCCCGTTAGTACAAATCGCCGACATGCGTTTGACCGACTTCGTCGCGAAAGTGAGAGCAAATTATCCGTTAAAAGTGCTATGTAGCAGCGCTGTCACGATGTATTTGTGGTTTCGTCACGCTGATGCGCGTTCCTACATGTCCCACATAAAACGATCCGACAAGAAGGTACACATAGGCATAAATTATGATGTTAGAGAAACTCTCGAAATACATGTCTTCCTCAAATTCCACGCATGAAATCAACGTGACGGACCTCCTTTTACAAATAAATAATAACGTGAATTAAAAAAAAAAAAAAAATGAAACAAAGGCTTGCCCAGAGGGACTCTCTTTGTTTCACTGCTATGTCTTCCATATACTAAATAAATATTTATAATAAAAGAGCGTGCAGACCTCTCGTAGCTGACGTTGCACGGTGCATTATGATGTACACACAGAGAGATGAGATCCGTTCTAAATGTTTACCTCGCGACGTATTTTTTTTCACACGAGTTTACAATTACTCCATTTGCTTTCGCAGATAACCCACGGCATCAAACAAAAGTCCCGCGCGTGACACGGTGAACCGCAAACCTATTCGCTCGATTAAACAATCGCTGGCGGAAACACCTGTGGCGGATGCATTTTTATTCGAATGAAGGCAATTTGTTATAACGGCGGCGTGTCCAATTTCCGATCGATAGGAACTCGATTGGAGTGCACAGTGAAAGTGCACGCAAAAACGTATGAAATCTCGTCCCGCGACGATTATTCGCTCACATTTCCTGGGGCCAATCATTATACACGAATGTCCGTCACGCAACGTGATTCAACGTGTTGCGACTTCCGAAGTGGAAATGGTAATCAAGGTCTAATCGCAGGACTTGTAATAAATGCGCTATCAATTGCAATTACGAGCGCTCGCGTAATAAGAACTTTTCTTACGATGACGTCGCCGAAACGGTTCTGCAAATGTGTCTAGGGAGTTTTCTGAAGCCTCTTATCTGCAATGGCGCGATATCGTCGATATCCATTAGCGCTTTATTACCCCTATTAACTTCGCGGTCGTTTAACTTAACGGCGAGATTTTCTCACGTAAAGTACATAAACACTCCAATTGGATTTTTATGAACGCTTGTCATGACTGAGAGAGCCGATTATATCGGAAAGAAACTATTAGACCGATTAACGCGTCACTTGACGTCAAAGATGAAAGTTATCTGTTGCTACTAATTTTATTTTATGATAATAATAACTATACACTTTCAATTATAATTTTTGCTGAATTAAAATGTATCACATATTCAAAATTTTTATAAATCTTTGGCAAATCTTTGTAGGAATATGTTAACGCAACTATGTTGAAATCAACGTTTTCATGGTGAAACTACTCTGTTAGAGTCATTTCATACTGCGGACATTGTTTCCGTATTCCCGTCAGGATAATTTAATTTTAGGTTGCCTGCGTGAAGTCGATTTAATTTTAGTTGGGATCTTACATGAAGGTTTTACTTGAAATATATTTTTTTTACTTAACGTTAAATTTGGACTTGATTATTAATAGGGTTGTCTTACAAGTAAAATTGCATAAGTGTGTTAATAGGAGGTCAAATATACTAAAAGTGCTCGGCGATTTTTAACAAAAGTTAAATTCCCAGTGCTATATTAGTGTGGTAATATTATCTTTTATTAAAGGCGAGCGTAAAAGGGAGCGATTGAAGATCGAATTCACGTTGTTTTCCTTACATTCTCAGGAGACCTTTTCGTCTTTGATTTTCCGTGCGTTACCTTTGACGTTTGCTAACTGATTGTTTACCTCTACGCTTTATTAAAGTCTAAACCCGAGCACGATATTTCATATCTTCCTCCTGTGCGAGACTCTAACAAGATGCAGTACCTCGTATTTCTCTCTTTCAGCGCGACGTGTATTTTAGGTTCCCATCTCTTCACGCATTCTATCGAGAGTTTAAAATTTTATTTTACTGGGAGAGATCGAGCGGCACGTAATTCATGTCCAAAGACAAAAAGCGGCACACTTGGTCACTTTAGCCGGCTCAAGACGCGCTTAATTCGCGCGATTGCGGCAACATCTTCGCAAACATTTTGTCCTTGCCCGGTTTTATTCGCCCGCTCATGCTTCAAGCGACCCGTTGTGATTTACGGCATAATAGCGGAAAATGGGCGTGCTCTCCGTAAAATCGCGGTCGCGATTTCCCGGCCGTTTTGTTTCCCGCGTGCAGATCGTAAGGATCCGCGCGCGCGCCACCGCCATTGCAATGACTTACGTTAATATGTATGAACCAGCCGGGGGATTTCTAACCGGTGTAAATGCGGATAATGCGCCGCTATCGCTGCCGCCTGCATTGCTCTGGATTCGCGGTTTACAACCCCCTTTCTGTAATCCCACCTCGGGCTTAACCCAACGAAAATGCACGCTAAATCGCGTTCGGCTCCGAAGCATCGAGTAAGAAAGTATGATTGCGCAAGCGGCTGTAAAGTTATTTACACAAGTATCCACATGAAATAATTTGACTTAAATAATTTCACACGGAGAAAAGTAATTTGCTGGCCCAGCAAATTTTCTGCTGGTCTAGCAAAATTTTTTCGTTATTATATGGATAGCAAAAAAATGTACTGAGAGTACTAATCATTATTTGCTGGATATAATTTGCTGAATCTATAAATTATTTTGTTATAAAAACCACGATGGATTTATATAAGCAGTTGCAGTTTTGCTCCGATAGCAAATAAATTTGCTAAGGATACATCATTTTGCATCAATAGCAAATTAACGTGATTTTTGGGACAAATATACTCAACAAATTTTTTCTATCCTAGCAACGAAACTACTTCTGTTCTGATAACGAATAATTTGTAAAATTAGTTACGTCAACTAAATTTTTTTGGTGTCATTACGAATATAATTTGCAGTAGCAACGACGATTTTGCTAAAAGAGCAAAATTATTTTTCTCCGTTTACTTAGTAAAAAACGTGTTATCCACGAGTTAATATACATTTTTTTTATTAGTACGCGACGAAAAATAATTTGCTCGCTCAGCAAATTTTCTCTTGGTGTAGAAAAATCTTTTCGTTATTATATGGACAGCGAAAGGATTTGCTAAGAGTACTAATCACTATTTACTGGATATAATTTGCTGAACCTACAAATTATTTTGCTGTAAGAACAAATTAGTTCTTGTCCAATTAGCAAATTGAATTTGATATTATAGCAACACATAATTGCTAAATAAACGATATAGTTTTGCTACATGAACGATATAACTTTTTGCTATATTACTTAGACAGCACACAATATTTAGAAAATATTTTAGAAATATAGATATATTAAATTTTCTATTAATACTTTAACGTCGGAATATGTCGGATATGGAAAACATTATGATAAATATAAATATAAAAAGATATTTATGAAGAATATTTGTCATAAATAATAAAAACATGATTTCATTTAAGTAAAACTGTGTTTTGATTATTTATGGGAAATAATTTTCATAAATATTTTTTAAATATTTATCATAATATTTCTTAATTTCCCGAATATTAAATATTTACAAAATATTTTTAAAATATTTTTTAAATATTGTGTACTATAAAAGTCGAAGCAACTGTATTAATGTCTACACGTATAACTGTCTTGTTGTAAAATGCAACATTTTTTTTGTGAAAATATTAGCAATTTTGCATCAATAGCAAATTAACGTGATTTTTAGGATAAATAACTCAACAAATTTTGTCTATCTTGGCAACGAAATGGAGCTTCTGCTCTGATAACGAATAAAATTTGTAAAATTAGCCAACTAAATTTTTTTGCTGTCACTACGAATGTGCGGTAGCAACGACGATTTTGCTAAAAGAGCAAAATTATTTTTCTCCGTGTACTGTTAATATAACTCGCGAGTATTCATATATCCGGTTACTACTTGGGACTTACATTCATTTATAATTATTATCAGGGAAACTAAACAGTGAATATTTACGTGTATGCAATGTCATTTGTGTTAAGAAAAACGTGGAAAGAATTTTCAATAAGTAGTAACGAGACAGCAATTCATTTGTCCTTTGTTATCATTAGATAAATCAATAATCAGATATCTGAAATTAATCAACAGTTTAGACACAATGAGGTTGAGAGCTCAACAACTGTCAAAATTGAGAGTTATTACTGTGTGTATGTGTGCCTGCGTGCGTGCATGTGTGTGACGGATTTTTGTTCTGCAATTATTAATTATTTTTATTAATTAATATTAATATTATTTAGTATTCTTACTTATATTATTATTATTATTATTATTGTAACACGAGAATACTCTAGTACTCAAACTTAGACGGAAAAAAAGGTCTGCTACATGTGAACAACTAAACATAATTTGCTGTATTAGCTACTTTTTTGTGGCAGGAGCCAATTTCCTTGCTATGGTAACAAGAAAATCTGTAGTAAATTTCCATCCTGTAGTAAATTTGCTACGTTAGGCACTTTTCTTGTTGTAGGAGCAGATTTTCTTGTTATCATAACAAGAAAATAGGTTCCTGCAGCAAAGAAAAAGTAGCTAACACAGCGAATTATATTTAACTGTCCTTATGTAGCAAATTTGCTGCTACAGCAAATTATTTTTTTCCGTGTATGAATATTATCCGGGTATTCGGGAATAATAAAGTATTCAAACTCATTCACGTACTCGAGAAATCAGGAAATTTTATGAAAAAGAAACATGCTTTTCTTTACATAAAAATATATCCTTTATAGATCTGCGTGTGAAAGTACGAAGAGAAGATCAAGAAGACATTCGAGTACTCGGATAATACCCGAAAGAGTTGTATACTCGGTTAGTACTCAAGATACCCGTGTCCCCAAAATTGATATCGCTAATAGTTATTGGATATTGTTTGTGAAGTGTTTCTTAACATGCAGAATATTATACACGTTGCGATATTGCACGTGCAGATGTTCTTTGCGGAGATGCTTCTTTGTTACTCTGAAGAAGCATGACACGGCAGAATCTTCGACATATCGGGTCGATAACTTCGATGAGAGCCTCGTCAAAGTTACCGTTCGATAAGAGGAAAATCATGCTAGTGGCTTATTCCGAAAGTATATCAATTCGCGTCGATTGTGACGGAACGGGGTCGATGCTGGAACTTATGTCGATAAGTAATGCTATTACTTCTGCACTGTCTGCGCTTCGATTATGCTCTGGTCGTATATATACTGCCTTCCGGTGAGCGCGGATACGGCGTACCGATAAGATAAAAATCGCTCCCGGGTTCACCCTTTCTCGGACACATAAACACGCGAATTGTTCAGTCGTCTTCAATTCGAAACGATCGACACACTCATTTGCGCGTACAGGATGCTTCGTTCCTTTTGTGCATTACGTAAAAGCCGTTTGGACACGTGTAACTATGCACAATTCTCGTGGCCTTTATTGACCCCAGCCTTCGTTCGCTTTGACAATCTCGGCTGCTGCGCGTACGCCAAAAAGGCTTTGTAGGGCCGGCAATTCCGCTCTCGGAAATTTAGCGAGCGGTGTTCCGAACATTCATCAAGAGCGGAAGAGTGTTGTAATCGTATCCACCTCATTCGTGGCTTTATGGCATAAGCCGATTCGTCAAATGGGAAGCTGATCCGTGACCCAAAGGAAACTCTGAGTCACATTATTATTAGAAAATCCCGAAAGGTACTTTATTAATGCATCACTGTGCACGATGTTAATGGCACCAAAAGCAAAATCCGACGAAACTGTGAAGCCGCCCCGAATATGCCGAAACTTTCCACTTGCCGCGTTACCGTTTCTGTGTCGAGCACATTGTAAAACGCGACTGGTAATCCCGAAACTTCTTCATTCCAATTTTGCGCACGCCGAAACAAACTTGTTCCGACAATTTCATAAAAAGATAGTAACAGGATAAATTAATACCCGTAGACTAAGAGGATAATGGTGGCGGGAGGTGCAAAATCCGTGGAATAATAATATTTGTTCTCCACCGCGAAGTTCCCCGATGCAATTTTCGATGCGCTCCAATTGAAGAGTTCCGAAGGAAACTTATTTGTCCCGAACTTGTCCGAGAGCGAGATCCTACTTATAAATCATTTACGGCAAAATCGCGCGTGTACGAGCAGCGAGCTCTGCATGCAGCCTCTCGTCTCGATATTTCCGCCGCCGCCGAGTGGAGCAGCGCGCGATATAAATCACGGGCGCGGGTAGGTGTTATTTCCATGTAAGGGTAAAAGTTGCCGTTGTTAACTTCGAAACTCGAGTTCGCATCACCGTGTGCAATCGAAGTGCCGCGCTTCCAAGCGATTAATGGTAACTGTTGCGCGTACTGTACTTACTGCGAATGGGTCGATGCACGCAAATGCGAGGGTCCGGAAAAGCTATCCGCCGGATAAACTAGACAGAACAGTGACTATGGGAGCAGTATCGACGTGAGCACCGCATTACTTCCCGTCGAACCCGTGGAAAACGTCTCGCGAGACAGGCACGGTGTTTATAAGGGATCCCGTAACGCCCGGATATCGCTTAGGAATCGACCGCATACCGTGGAGGGAGAACGCTCGTGCGCCACGATTCGCGGGACGAAATTGTTGCAGACGAACACATCTCGCCCGTCAACCTTTCCCTCCGAACCTTTCGCTACTTCTCTCCGGTTTTCTATCTTCTTCCTCCTCCTCCTTCTTCTCCTCCTCCCTCCCTTCCTCACTCCTACCCTTTGGATTTCTATAAAACGTCGGATGCAGTGTCTCCTTTTTTTGTAACATTGATAAATTGTCCGTTGATGGCGACACACACGCCTACCGTTACGTAAACGATGCAATAATGTTGTAGCCGGTGTGAACGAACTTACTAAAGATAGACGGTAGATCGATAGAAACTACGATAATGGCGCAGCTTGCGAAGTGTGAAGAGGAGAGTAAAACGGGCTTCATGATAAAACTGGTGGCTAGGCTTTCTTCCTTGGGAATCTGTCAAGAACACGTCACTATAGTGTGAAGAATTTCTTTACGAGTATAGAGTGATGAAAACGTTCACTCCACTTGACCGTTCAACCATTAAACTTTCGACATCGGAATTGTTTGTCGCCTTACATGTCGTATGGAAAAATTCATATCAGGACAGCGCTATCACGGAACTGTTTTAAACGGAATCCCATCGGAGTGGTATCGTTGGTCCCTAGACTTCTCTTATGTTTTCTAGTGAAAGTGAGATTATTATTGGGATCAATTTCCTCACAATATCTGTACCGTTATATTGTTCCCATATCACAGCAAAGATGAAATCTTGCGATACCACATTTTCGTTAAACACGATTACTCAAGCTCTCTCTTGTTTTTAAACGTCACGCTTTGCCAACTTGTCAGACATTGTGCGCGGACAGATAATTGTCGATTGGCGAACAGGAGAATGCTAACAGGTTTATCTAAATGCTCTAAACACTTGAATCTATATACGTCATTGGAGGTACAATGTTGACACTTCTAAACCTCGAGATGAATATTTCTTCAGATCGATATTTTTTAAAATCGTTCAATTTCTTATTTAGACTGGCAAACTTTCACATTGGTAGCGAACAACATTCGGTCGGTACTGTACGTCGATCGGTGCTGTTGTTACTGCTGGCTTTCTTATACCATTTTTTTAACATGCAACTCCAGCGAAACCCCATAGAGTCTCTTAGGTGTGTCTGTGAGAATAGTCTCACTCGATTTCAAGGAGAGATCCTCCATCACTTTCTCAAGTGTAATTAAAATATGGAGAACTTTCAC
The DNA here is from genome assembly GCF_010583005.1 of Odontomachus brunneus. Classification (NCBI taxonomy): domain Eukaryota; kingdom Metazoa; phylum Arthropoda; class Insecta; order Hymenoptera; family Formicidae; genus Odontomachus; species Odontomachus brunneus. The sequence goes on from NW_022639463.1 coordinate 1,253,208, forward strand.
ACAGCCTAGCATATATGAAACATCACACCTTAAGTACTCGGCTGCCGCTCGATTATTTGTTCGATCTGATTCCGTCATTCTGCGGATTTAAGTACTTGCATTTCACCCGGTCGATGGAGATTTCACTCAAGCTTGATCTTCTGTTTTTCCACAATTATCGTCGTCATTCGGATCCGGATGAACGAGTCGCTCATGTTACGAGATTCGTATAATAGCGCTAGAAAAATAAATACGCAATCCAAGCTGTTTCCGTGTAACGTAGATCTGATATACAATGTGTCAATCATATTCTCAAATAGGAAATGTACATTTAAATACATAGAATTAGAAATGTTGTGCTTATTTCTCATGTCCAATTCATGTTAGACGACACACACTCTTACGTTTTTTACCTTGATTTACTTGAGCAGCAAGTTATCTAAATAATCAGGTGTACTAAAATGTGATTTAATCATAGGTAGAACTTTTTTTTAGTATTTCTTATTATAACGTGATATAAAAAGGGGTCTGTGAATATTTTTAAAATTTTTTAATCCCACAAAACCTCTCTCTTATCCCCTCTCTTATCTTATTCTTTCGTACAGTAACACAGAGTGTTGTCAAACCAATCATTTCAATTGCGTTTCTATGGTTGAACGCAATACATCTCTCAACCACTGTTCGGAGATCAAAAGCAGCATTGCGTATTATGTTGCACAAGGTTGCGCCACGTAGATATAAAACGTGATGTCTAAAGAAAGTCGGTCGTGTCGCCATTCTATTTTAGTACCCGCGATTTTGTAAAGAACATAAAATTAGGAAAAAAAAATGTATAAAGAATGAACCTTAATTCGAGAAAAGTGCTGGGTAATATTATTGACGGTGTCGAAGTAACCAGGTCAGCAGTCGATTGGGGCGGTTTTAATAAGAAAGTCGGTGGGAAACATTTTTACAAATAAAAAAGTAAAAAGATGCAAAAATGAAAAAATTCTTTTTAACGTAGATGTAATAATAATTATTATTATATAATTAAATATATATATATATATATATATTGTATTGTGTGTGTGTGTGTGTGTGTGTGTGTGTGTATACATATATACATACATACATACATACATATACACACACACACACACAATATTTGAAATATAATGTTAGAAAAAATAGAAATTAAGTTACGGAAAGATAAATGGTCTGAAAGTTTCGTAGTTCCCAAGAGGAGGGGGGAGAGAGAGAGAGAGAGTCAATTCTTGATAGATCGAAGTTGCGAATGACAGAGGTCATAGTGCGCGCAAACTCGTTACACACAGAAAGGATTGTATTGAAAATATTGAAGAGGACGCGCCGTCCTATAACAATAACAAGGTGAAATGTCGAGGTAGTAGTTGAAACAAGTTGGATGGAGTTGCAATCGACAGCACAAAGGATACGTTTGCAGACACGAGAACAGAGGCGACGGAGCGCGGGTTCTCTTCCTTCCTTCCTTCCGCGATACCAATTGTTACTGTACCGCCGCGTTTCGATTTGCTCAATGCAGCTTTTCTTAGAGTTATCTTGTCCCTTATCGCTTTCGCTTTCGCTTCTGCGACAGCAGCGGCATAAGGACTACCATCGACATTTATAGAAAAAGAAAATTCGTATCTCTTTTCTCACGTACTTGCATCACTCGCGTCAATTTACAAACGAAACTACTATTTGCGCCTACTACTTTTACGAAATAACTACTTTTACGAAATAACTATTTGCGCCTATTTCTGTTCCACGCGCGATATGTTTTCTTGCAGCATTTATACAGACTGCAGAGGAGAGGATTAAAAAATGTTAAGGATATATTTATCGCTGCTTTTTACATAATACATTTTATGTCAGAACGATTTAGATCGGGCTGTATGTCGAAATATATTCGTTAAGGACGTCGTTTTGATCGCCATTAGAGGAACTGCAGCAATACCTGCAGCAGCTATTCCAGCCGCTATCAGTCTGTCACTGCACATTCAGCAGCTACTCTTGCCGCAATTATATCGTCGCCATTCGCTACATCTGCAACAACTATTCTTGTCACAATTGTATTAACGTTATTCGCTGCACCTTCAGCAGCTATTCTTGTCGTAGGTGTTTCAGCGCCATTCGCTGCATCTGCAGGAACCGCCGCGGTGACAATTGTATCAACGCCATTTGCTGCATCTGCAGCAGCTATCTTGGGCGCGATTGTACCAACGCCATTCGTTGCATCTGCAACGGCTGTTGTCGCGATTCTAGTACTTCATCATCCGCGATCATTGTCGCGTCAGTTGCGTCAAATGCACCGGCTACCCTGAGTCCTCCTGTTGTTATTGACAAATATCAGAGTGCGACTTGGTTTGCAAAATTCTAACGTTTGTCACATTTATGTGGATTTATACATGCAATCGGCTCGTTTTGAATTGCATCAGTTTCAACGAATAAAAATACAACGAATCGTTCATTTTCTTTTTAATCTCATTCCGAAGATATCGGAAATGTGTTTCTATCGGGCGTTTGTTTTACCCGTGTACATACATAAAGTTGCTGCGAATGCATAGAATGTGGATTTTGCGGTTTTATCTGCAGAAGCAAGAATTTCATTCCTGGATTAAAATTAAGTGTCTCTCCTTGTGTCTTCTCTAAGATGAAGAAAAGAAATTGTTAAGTGACATCTGTATTTTTATATCGATAAACTGCGCGGTATCATTAGCTGATTACCAGTTGGACGCTAATTTCTGGCTAATTTCTTGAGAAGACACTTAAAGCAAGAAAGAATACGAGAGAAACTGCCGTCCCAGGAACCGCTTTCAAGAGCCTTCCGTGTCACCTCTTGCATCCGATACGGCTCTTCCTCGTCTAGCTCCGCACGAACACTAAACGATTCGATTTCACTTTTCAAATGTCCGATCTCTGTTACAATACTTTTGCCGAGGTAACTGATACGAAGGTAGATCGTTATTTTGGCATCGGTTTCTACTGCGTACTCTTCATCCTTGACTTTCGCGTTCTCTCCTATTAGCAAAGTGTAAGTTCCCATCGTGGACCTTAAATCACAATCACTGCGTTTTAGTAGACCCGCGGGATTGTGCTTAAGTAAAGTTCAACATAACGCCTAATTATGTCAAATTCGCTAATGACTTGGGACTAAATAACCCGAGATTTCCTTGTATATTTTTGCAATGCAGCTGCGACAAGTAAAGACACACGCATATCTTTAATGTCCGCTGTTTTTTCGACAGCTGCGGATAGCTACTATGGAATTGTTGGAAATCGATTCCGATTGTCGAAATCGATTCTGGGAATAATTGCGTTCTTCTTAGAAAAAAAATTGTTACGTATATATTAGAATAGACATCTGATTATTTCGATTAGAGTCATTTCTTAATTGCACCCTAGATTTACGTTATTATTTCTTTTTAGAGAAAAAACGCAATTATCGCGATCGGAAACCTTTCCGACAAGTTTCATATACTTAATAAACATTAACTATCAGTAACATAACATCAATGTTATAATTTCTTGCTCAACAATGTAAATGCAATGTAACGCATGTGTTATGTAACAGTTACATTGTTGATTATAACATTGATGTAATTTGACTGTTGGTCGATGTTTACTGGGTAACACCTGGTCTGTAGACTTATTCTGTAACTTTCTAACAGTATCATTAGTCGGTATCAAGATGTGTCGTGTTGTGTAATGCAACAATGATAGCAATGTCTTCAAAGATCTGTATCTGTTTATGTTAATAGATAGCTGACAAACAAAAGTGATCAAATGACTAAATCGAAGAGAGTCTTGGACTAGATAAATAGTCATTTCTCACATATCAACAACAGTCCTCTCTCTCTCTCTCTCTCTCTCTCTCTCTCTCTCTCTCTCTCTCGAAATTGTTTACAAAATGTATTCCCAATGATCCGCGTATGAGAAATGATTCTAATCTGTTACATTGTTATTCATAATTTCTATGCATTTTACACTTAATTAAAATTGTATAACTAAAAAATGTTATAAAATATTTAATGTTTATTAATATATTATAATTTCTCTCTTTTTTTCTCTCGCTCTCTCTCCCTTTGTCTCTCTCTCTCTCTCTCTCTCTCTCTCTCTCTCTCTCTCTCTCTCTCGACGATATTTCAATTTTTAGCTTTATCATACCTCGAAATAATCTGCCGTTTGTAGAAGTCCGACAAGTGTTTCTTCAATTTGTTCCTCTTATGCATTTGCTCTCTGATGCTGTTTAGAAGATCACTGACTGGCACATTGATGAAGCCTATATATTGGCATTTCTCTAAACCCCAATCCTCGTACTCTTTCAACAAACTATCGGCCACAATCTTCATTACCGATATGGTGATATTGAGGTTGTTGATTTCTTTTTCGAAGAAGCTTGCTGATTTACCGTAAACGATGGAGACACCGCCGTAAAATTTCTCCTTCTGGTCGTTGGAGCCGCGATAAGAACGGTAATCGCGTCGATTCGGTTGTATTGTCACCAATTCCTTTCCGAATATACAACAGTCGACTTTCGTGTTCTTTAAAACCAGTTGGTCGTATTCCTTTTCCCAGGGGACAAAGACCTGTCGTTGCATATTGATAATCGATAAATATTAAGGCTCTTGATCTCTCGCCGTGGACAACTCTTAGTTGATGACGTGAAAGGCGAGAAAACGCATATCTGAAATCTTTGCGTGCCATTTTCAAATAAAAAGATATTTGTATGAAAAATCGTTTGAGCATACTTGTAAAATACTTTGGGAACTACCCAAATAGCACAGAGAAAAGAATTCAGTCGTATGTCACCAATTTTGAATTCATTTATAGATGCAAAAAGAATTCTTTCCACTGAACTGAACTCTGAAGAATTCTTTTTGCATCTGAAAATGAATTCAGAATTGGTGACATATGACTGAATTCTTTTCGAATTCTCTGTGTTATCTGGATATCCTTCTCTCTTGATAGTCAATAAATAGCCGTAAAATTAATAGTAGGTATATATGTTCGCTATATATTTGTATACATAACAAGTATATATGTAGCGTCATAGATGTGTGACGCACCGATCTTTCGCTTTAAATTTATCGTTATATTTAAAAATTTCAATTTTATTTAATCCTAAAATTTTCAATTTTAATTTAATTTCAATTTTAACTTTAATTTTAATAAAAATTCCAAATTTAAATGTATTAAATGAATAAAAATCATATTTAAATGTATCATGTCTATAATATTGTTGAAACACCTGCTGTTTCTATATAGTCAAAAGAGATCGAAATTTGAGAGTAAAAAATTTCTGTCTTCCTTTTACAATTGTTTATGCCGTGCAGCCCCATTTACTGCTTAGCGGACACCATTTAGGAGACATTGTTGAAATCAGTCTTGACGTTGCGATTAAAAATCTTCATGTTAAGTCAATATATATATTTGTTAAATATATTTATATATGTCAATATATATATAAGTCAATATATATATTTGTTAAATATATTTATATATTATATATGTTTCATATATTTTTTTTTAAAGTTGCATTCTTCATCTTTAAGTGTCAATTGGTTTTATGTAATATGGCGTTATAAAAATATCTATAAATTTTCAAGTAAATAGCCTTTTTGTGATTAAGGAAATTTCTGCGGCCTTTAAAATTGGCACGCTAGAATTTTCAGCGTGTCATTTCTCGCTTCTGACGTCACAATCCAACATGGTCGCGGCGAGTACTCAGAAACCTTAATGCATTTTTCATTCGAGTGCGACTGTGAAAATAAACTCTATCCTTTGAAGACTAATCGGAATGTACTTTACATAGCACGATACGTTTCTACTGATATATGCGAAATTTATATGACAGCGCTATGATAAAGAGATGGAGATTATATGTGCGTCTGTACTCGCAATATACTATTATTGCACTTACAATCTGCAATAACGATCGGTACACATTCTCATATGCAAAGCGTCATAAATTCAACGAAATGTGTGTTTTTGATTATCAGATCGAAACAGAGAGAATATTCACTCACGTTGTCCACAACGATCTCCAGCATCATTAAGTGCGCATCGTTTGACGAGATAAGTGAAGCCATTATTCATTAGTTAATAGACTGTGACATCGTGTGAGTCGTGATCTTATTTCATTGTTCCACCTCGCGTTGACATTACGACTGGTTTGGTGTAACGCTGAGATTAGACCGGTTAGAAACCGTATTTTACCGGTATCTTGTTTCCATATACTATAATTTGCTCGAGCGCAACATGTACCCGAAACTAGCCGAAGCTAACGCCTGTTGCTCACCTCGAAATGCACATCGATATCCAATGGATCTCTGCGTTTGCTCGAAAGCAAAGGCTAAGGGCCGTCATACGCGGATTTATATAAACGCGTTTGTTTTTGGGCAAAACTATATATTCATGACTGTATCGGGAAACTCAACTTCAGCCTTACTTCACTGCATACCTTGTAAGAACGGAAAATAACTACGAGTATACGGTGCCTCGCACTCGTGGAAAGTGGAACATGAGGGCGGACGGGAGAACATTGAGGTCAACGACCGCCTGTTTACGTTTTATGCGAGCTGACTTCAATTTTAAATTTTGATTAATGAGAAAAATTCATTTCTTTTTTTATCGGATACCGATTGCAGGTATGCAGTAATGTGGCATTTCGAAATAATATCGGAAGCCAGCATGGCGGTCAATCACATATTTTTCCGTTTATTTGATTTGCGTATAGTACGTCACACAAACTTGCGGGGCTTGAATGCATAAAGGATTATATTAAAGCGTAAAGATTGACTTACTTGGCTACATTGTACAAGAAATGAATGTTACATGTCAAAATTAAATGGCGTAATGCCGCGAGCAGTAGTATTCGCGGATACAGATCTATCGCATCGGTAACAATTTGAGCGGATTGCATTATCGTTTGCGTTAATATTTCGACAAATATAATACAACGCGAAGGTAGCAATTACCGTTCACCATCCGGTGTCCGGTTCCTCTCGATTACTGTAATTCGTGGCTAGAATATGATACGCATTTGAAATTGGTTTCACCCTCTTCCCCCCCCCCCCC
>NW_022639463.1:1260337-1286080 GCF_010583005.1 Odontomachus brunneus
CCCCCCCCATCCGCTGTCCCTCCTCGCTTGCCCATTTTCCGCGCGCTCCTCTATTTCGTAGGTGATTTGAGACCATTAATATCACTCGCTCGATCGGCTCGCATCGCTCTGTCGTCGATGCAGTTGTAAATCCTTGACGCGGAGATACGCGGAGACTTTGTTCTCAGTGTAGAACTTGCACCGACAATTCGCAGAGAAATGGAAACGGCACATCGCACGAGACGTCGTCCATGCCACCCTCTTTCATTAAAGCGCCACAGTGTTGTGTGCCACCTCCGTTGTCGGGTTGCCCACCCCACTTGTCGCTCCACCTGGTATAACCGGTTTTCGCTAGTGAATCTCCCAGCACCGTGACCCATTCACCTTCCTTGTAAAGGTCATGTATGCCTAGCAAGGCTTCATTGGGATATACCGCGCCTTTAATGGGCCCCGACCGGTTGAATATATCTAGTAATACCTGAAAGAAGAGTAACGGAATGCATCATCTTGCTGCATTGCTTGCTGACGGAACGGATCCTTACAATCTCGATTTTTATATGTAGTTAGCTAACCTATTAGAAAGCTTATAAATAGCTTCGATTGATTGTTCGGGTCGTTATTATCTATTTACATTCGGAAGTGAATGGGATATTGTGCAGATCAAAACAAGATATGGAGGCGGAATCTAGGACGTCTTACGCGAGCATCAATACCCGGCTATACTTACGCTCGCCTCGTGAACGGAATTAATGATCGCAAGGTGACCCCCTTCCTCGTTACAGACCTTCCTCGCTTCGTTCCACGTGACGGCTCTCGTGTGCAGCTTGTGCGCGCCAACATTCGGCGTGAAATAATAATCGTCCCTCATCTGGCTGCGCAGACCCATGTTGCATGTGCACATTATGCCGTTTGCTACCATGTCTTTCTGGATGTAGAATTGCTCGAGATGCTGCTGCTTCTGCGTCAACCAGACCGATTGTCCGGGGATCGCCGTGCTATTGACCGATGTCAAGCACGGACAGCCGGATTCTGGATTATTGACGCTGGTAGACGCGTCCTGCGCACCGTTCGAATTCCTGTCAGTGGACGTGTCGGCAAAGTCTTCATTTCGTAAGGATGGCAGAGCCGAGATGGACAACTGATCGTGAACGCTAAGTAGCACAATGCAACCGATGAATAAACGACTCATCGTACCACTTCAGCTGAGACTCTTCAAAGATTAATGCGTAAGCACCCCGACTTCCGAGACCTGCGACCGAACGATCATCAAACTTCAGGAAGATAGACATCTTTTCTAATACAATACAATATATATACACAGGGTGCTCCAGATTCGTAATGTTACGTAGAATTGAGGTGAACATAAAAGTCCCATGTCGTTTTGCGATTAATTCGCAATAAATCTTGAAATATTAATTAAAAACAAAATGGTTAATGATCACGTGCGATGTGATAGATGAGTTGTAGTGCATAATGTGTATCACAATAATATATCAAACTTCTTTAATTAACCCTTATTGTGGGCACTGTGGGGTCAAATAGACGGCAGAAAAAAATAAAGTAAATCTATAAAATAAAATAAAAAATAAAATAAAATATAAAATAAATTTATATATTTTGGAAAAACTGTTTGCTTTTTTTCACAAAAATCCTAATTTCGATATTTAAAATAAATACCTTTTGAAAATCCTGCTATTGCACTAATTTTTTTTTTTAAAGAGATATGTCTTGAGAGTGGTTTCTTAAAATTTTATCTTAAAATTATAAAAAAATTATCTTATAAAAAATTGTGTCAGTTATGATTTTTTGAGCAAATCAAGTCATTTTTCGCGTTTTTTGAGCTTTCCAATTTTTTTTCTTTATTTAGAATTAAACTTCGTCTAGAAAAATTATTCCGCCATATAAAAAGATGTTTGAAATACATCTTGGAATTTTTTCAAATAAAAAAAGCGAATTTTATTGTAGCAAATATTTTTGTAGCTGGGGTCGCGAAAGACCCCAGTATGCCCATTATGTGATTCTACTGACGTGTGCACAATAAAGGTTAATAACTCAAAATTTTACGTAGTTATTTGCGAAATGGTACAGGAATTTTGTAGTTTAGTTTGATGAGTTCTACCTGCAATGTATGTGTCAGACACTTTGGATACTTTCTATCCCACATTCGTCTCTTTGTGGGAACGTAGAACGGATTAAGACGAACATGAAAGTACCGTTTTGTGATATTCGCAATAAATCTGGAGATATTAATCTCGAGACATTATCGTATTCATAGAGGAATGATGGTTATTTAGTAGGCTGAACGGCTTATGGCAGTAATTATCGCAACGTGCAAAATCTAAGAACTCAAGGAAGATTTGAGAGGCAGAATTTGAAAGTGACGAACGATACGTTCGTATGTCTGGTCATATTCACCTTGAGGGACTGACGGTAAACGACTTATGACGTGTAATTGTCACAATACACAAAATCTTGAAGCACTAGGGGGACTCGAAGATTCACTCGAAATATTATACAATCCGTTTGACGTTCGTTTTTTTGGAGCCGCGCGGAGGAAGACGTGCGCACCAAGCCAGGTTCAAAGGAGAACTAAGACGCCCTTTGTATTGTTGGAACGACCCTACGCTGCTACCCAACTGCTCACCAAACCAAGGCAAGCCGGATGACCCTCCTAAAAAGACTACACAACGGTATTCTACCATCAGCGATCGTTCAAAGGCCAACAGCAGTGGTTCGCAAACACGCCTAGAGACTTTGACACTTTTTGCCTTACATCTGTCTTAACACATCGGACTCAGCAAATTCGGGACGGTTGGTGTTTATCCTTTCGGTGATGAAGTGAGAAAGACATCTCAAGCAACACTAATTTCATATAAATATTATTACGATGTGTTTAGTGTACCGTAAGAGAGTCGTGTGTTGTCGTTATCTGAGGAAATGATAAAACACTCTCCGCCCCCTAGTCCTATCGCTTGTTAAGGATATCTCGTCCTGTAGCCGTGACACGACTGTTACTTCTTTCTATTCGAACGTTATAAAACCAATTGTACTGTAAACTACACTTTGCGTCGAAGTCGATGTATTTTCGCGAGAATCGCGCGCATTCGCACAATATCTTACATTTCGTATACAAACGCCACTCTTACGGTAAATTTCCGAGTGCCGTGTGGGCGAGTATAAAATATAGACGAACCACGTTCGAAGTTGGCTGGGAGATTTAAGACGGGCCAACCTCTACCGTGTAAACGTCCCCGGAATATACCACTGTAAATTTTCAGACATACAGAACCGCAGCGATTTCCTCCCTTTTCTTTCCAGGGTTGATAACCGGAAGGTCTAGTAGCCCGACTGGATTAGGAGGACATAAATTACAAACAACGGTTAGATAATTGGAGAAAGTACGAGTCCTTTTCGGTATTAAATGGAATCGGATTTCTGACAAGCTGGAAAATGCCACTTCTGGCAGGATACGAAGTTTCTCCTGATCCAAACTAAATGAATAAGCGTATTTTACAAAATTGATATATAAGTATCTCGCAATTCTTTGTATATTACGATATTGTTCAACTCAAGTATGAAAAATTTGAAACTTGAAGAGCAAATATGTGTCTTCACGCTAAATGTCACGAAAAGTACGAATTAAATAAAATTAATATAAAGAAAACTGTTTATTATTACGTGTCCCATAAACGAAAATAAAAAAGTGTGTAATAATACTAATAATAATCGTGTGTCTACATGTATTATAAGTATTATAACTTTTCATATAATATTTTTGCTAGATCATCCTCATTATTAGTTTCCTATATACTCACTTCCAAAAGAAAAATAGCAGCGATAGAAATAGACAATATGAAAGAATGGATCTGACAGCGACTTTATATGATTTCTGATATATTTTCAGATGCGACTAAAGCCTTGCCTCGCAGCCTTCTATTTCCTGTTGCTTTCGATCGTCTCGAGCTATATATCGCCTACACTCGGTTCTGATATACTTCGTTACAAGGTAATTGCTATTATACTTGTATGTGTTCCTAACCATTTAAGCGCCGATGTAATCTCGCATTGAAAGCATTATTAGCGACATCAAATTGATGCGTGCATCTTTATTAAAATATTTTTTGTTCTATCACTTGATTTCTTAAAAGGAATTGTTTATTGATCTTTAAGACAATATTATTATGTTAATATCCAAGACAAATTTTTACAATTTGATTGCTATAAAAGGCCTCAACTAAGCCACGAATTAAAGTAAAAAAAGGGAAAAGAAGATTCAGTGATTCTTGGAGCTGCGTAATAATTAAATGGTTAACAAGAATTTTCCTCTTACCATGTTCGAACTTAAAAGTTACTTACTGCAATTAGTTTTTATTAATTTCCCTGTGATTTCGCAGGAAAATTTCGAATTATAATAAATTCTTGTCTATTATATGTGGCGGAATTGTTTTTTAATAAAAATTATATGAGATGTGAGAAAGATAAATATTAAAAAAAAAAACAAATACACACGTTATTCTGAGATGTTACACTTAAAATTTGACATAACAGAAATTAGAGAAGATATATACAACTAAAACTAGATACATACAACAGAAGATACATACAACTAAAACTAGAATTTCTCTAGCAAAGCTTCTAGCATCCGTGTCGAGTTTATGGTGCAATTTATATCCTCCGTTTATACGTATATATTTCTTCTTATATTTTCTACGAATCTTTCCGGCTAACTCTTTCTCTTTCTCTCTCTCCCTCCCTCACCCTCTTCCTCTCTCTTTCTCTCATGAACATTATTACCCACGTAAACCTTCGTCTGGGAGTTGACGACCGCGAGATGAGCGCTCTCTTCACGACGGATCTTCTTGGCTTTGCTCCAAGAAGCGGATTTCTCGCGCAACTCCGATAATGGCCGTTAGCTGGCGTAATCCACGCCTGTTTATCTGTTTACATTGACACCGTGCTACATTCACCCGAGCGATACCGTCACTGCACCAGGCAGGGTCGATGAAGGGTCGGCGCACATAACTCTGACCTCGTTTCGGGAACCGACAAGCTCGCGTAACCACCCCCGTTTCCTCGAACACACGGTCAACTTCCGGCGACTCGAAGCGCTTCGGATTGTCGACGACGAATAATGAGGGTGTGAGCGGGATCAGCAACGAAGGGGGCCTCTCTCATATTGGAGGAAGCGTCGCGTATCATCGGCATCCAGCGAAAAAGCCAACGCGACTTCGCGAATACAGCGGTGTCAATAACTGTGCATAGATATTCAGATATGACCCGGATCCTTTGGATATGTCTTGTGTACCTGAGTAGTTATTGCGAAGAATACTCAGACACTCGAATATTGCGATTAGGATGCATAACCCGACCAGAAAGTTATCCCATAAGCCTGATCAGGTTGATTTCAATTATCCCATCTCAATTATCTGATTTGTATCAGATGGTGTTATCGGGGATTATAATTATTAATAAAGTCTTAATTATTGATAACATCTTGATTGTCATGCTGCGTTATCTGATTTATGAGAGCATACCTTATATAAACCATATAACTGATTGGAATCAACTTAATCAGGCCTATGGGATAAATTTCTAGTCGTCTAATGACTCTTTGGAAAGTGAAATCAAATTAACTGAGGCAACGACCACGTTCAGCAGAGAAATTCGCAATTGTTGTAAAATTTATGAGCCTGTTATTATATGAGCTCGATTATATGCTCTTAGATTCAGCTGCGATAATAATATACATCAGTTAGATTCACGAATGTTAAAAAGAGTGCAAAGCAGCTTTTTTTTGAATGCAGCGAATACCAACATCTACAAAAATCAAACAGCACATAGATATTATTACCTGAGTATCGCTGGCAATTCTCGGTTTTCAGTACTCAAGCATTAGAATGTTGGGTTATGTTAGGTAATTCTTGTGATCATGAATGTCGATCAGATACCTAGAAATCTCCGGTTATAGAAATTACCTAGTTTCTACTGACAGCACTATTTGCTATAATCGCGATCTCAATTTCCTCAAGGAAATCCATTAAAGATCTTTTCTTCATCAAGGAAATGATAATTTACGAGCGTATCAAAATATCGCAAGATCCTTTATGACTGAAAATGTCACTCGGCTGATACAATATCTTTGACGTTTTAATATTCGTTGTCCTCAGCGCTCGAGGCATCGTTACTTTACGGCAAAAGATGACGACGGCGCGTCGACCAGCACAGGAGAAGCTTTGTTCACAACTCCAGCTTCGATAGATGATGCATCCATAGACTCGGGGAACTGGCACGTCCACGAGAGTGAGTAACCATTGAATCCCGTCTCTACGTACATGTTAATTAGTAATTTGTACATCGCTGTGCGATTCGGGAAGTTTAATCAAACTGTACCTCCGGCCGCAACTCGCTACGGTCGCTTTACACGTATTACGCGTTTACCGCGTTTACCGCGTTTGCCTCATGCGCATTGTACCGTTGTTAAACCAGCTCGTACACCACCAAAATTCCGTAAAACACCAATCCCACGATCAATAAAATTGCTATGACATAAAAAGAGGCGCACATAGTGAAACTGCGACAAATGCTCGCGTCGCATCGTCGACGCAAATAAAAGAAGGACGGCGCGATGTGGCGTAACAAGCAGAATGAATGCCTGGCGTGCGTATGTATGTACGAACTATCCGCATTTTTTACAACCTAGTATATTTCATAGCAGCTCCTGGGTTAATATACTTTAAATGGTAGATAACTGTTATCCTTTTGGGTAAATATGCAGTATAACGCATCTCATCTTGAATTTTTTTCAAACTTTGTAAATTTGTATATTTTAGGACGTAGAATTGATCTCTGAAAACGAAAATTGTCGCTCACTTTTTGTTTTCTTGTTTCTTTTATTTTAATGTTTTATGATGAAAGAGAGTGGGAAAGTGATAACTTTCATTATAAGACTTTCTAACAACGTGTCTAATTATTTAAGTTTTATAAAATAGTATATGATTAAAGCAGAGGAAAGCATGCATGAACTATTCTCTGCTTTATAACAGATTTTATGCTTTTGATTAAACTTAGACAGCACATATCTTCACAGGATATCCTAAAACCATCCTCAGAATGTTCCTACATCTTGAGAACGTCCTCAGGACATCCTCCAGAGATCTTGTGCTGTTTGGGTTTAATTAAAAGCATAAACTCTGTTATATAGCAGAGAATAGTTCATGCATGCTTTTCTCTGCTTTAATCATACCAGGTCTGTAAATATGTAACCAGTCTGTAAACATATGTACCAGGTCTGTAAACCGGAATTTGCCCATAGATGGCCCTAACTGTCAATGTAGTTACCGTCAAACCGCGTCATTGGCGCCATTTCCTTGTTGACATCTCTGACAAAGATTTTCAACTCACAACAATACAAGTTTCATACAACAACATAGTTTGTAATAGCGTTGAACATGTCGAATTTTGTGCCTGGAAACTACAATTTGCGGACAGCATTGATTTACCATTTGAAGAAAACTGCTGCAGAATCGCATCGAATGCTTGTCGAAGCTTACGGTGAGCATGCTCTTGGTAAATCATAGTGTTTTGAGTGGTTTAAAAAATTCAAAAGTGGCGATTTTGACGTGAGAAACGAAGAACGTGGAAGACCACCGAAAAAGTTTGAAGACAGCGAATTGCAAGCATTGTTGGATGAGGATGACACTCAAACGCAACAACAACTCGCGGATCAATTAAATGTGACACGAGAAGCCGTCTCCATACGTTTGAAAGCCATGGGAAAGATCCAGAAGATGGGAAAATGGGTTCCACATGAACTGAATGAAAGACAGCAGGAAAACCGAAAAACCACTTGCGAAATGCTGCTCGCCAGGTACAAAAGAAAGTCATTTCTCCATCGAATTGTGACTGGCGATGAAAAGTGGATATATTTTGAGAATCCTAAGCGTAAAAGATCATGGGTAACTCCAGGCGAACCATCGACATCGACTGCAAGGCCAAATCGCTATGGACGGAAGACAATGCTCTGTGTTTGGTGGGATCAGAAGGGTGTGATCTATTATGAGCTGCTAAAACCTAGCCAAACCGTTAATACTGAACGCTACCGGCAAAAAATGATCGATTTGAATCAAGCTTTGCGTGAAAAACGACCAGAATATTAAAAAAGGCAACACAAAGTGATTTTGCTTCATGATAATGCACCATCACACACAGCAAAACTGGTCAAGGAAACGATTGAGGCGTTTAGTTGGGAAATACTTTCGCATGCGGCTTACTCACCAGACTTGGCTCCGTCCGATTACTATTTATTTGCATCGATGGGACACGCACTTGCTAAGCAGCGCTTCACTTCTTACGAAAATGTACGAAAATGGCTCGATGACTGGTTTGCCTCAAAAGAGCAACAGTTTTTTTGGCGTGGCATCCACAAATTGGGGGGAAAAATCAGACAGGTGGGAAAAATGTATAACTAGCGATGGGCAATACTTCGAATAAAATATTTTTTATCATTTTCATACAATAAACGTGTATTTTCTATACAAAAATTCCGGTTTCATATTTACATACCTGGTATATACTATTTTATAAAACTTTAATTTAATTAATTTAAATTTTTTAATTATTTTTAAATAATTAGACACATTGACACAAAGTTAGAAAGTTTTATACCGACATCATAAAACATTAAAATAAGAAAACAATAAAACGAAAAATGAGCGACAATTTTTGCTTTTAGAAATCAATTCTACGTGTTAACATATACAAGTTTACAAAGTTTAAAAAAATCCAAGATGCGTTATATTGCATATTTACCTACTTTTGCTTCACGAGCTCGGGCAGTACTCGAGTAGTATCTATAAAGTTGAGTATTTGGAAGAATTTGGAAGTCCTGATACTGGATGATAAACATTACTGGGGTTATAGTGATATCATAATTGATTATTAGAATATTGTGTTCTTGATCTTTGTTAGTCGGACATCTGAGTCTTTCGGGTATTTCCCAAGTAAACGGGTACTATGCAAATTATCTGAATACTCGTACTGTTTTTAATATATTATAAACGTACTGTTTTTAATATATTATACTTTACATAATCTCATCGTACTATCTTTAATACATTATAAACAGCGATAAGTATTACTTGCAGCTCTTAAGTACGTATGCCCGGTTACTCAACTACTTCGGATAGTACTCGGGCAGTACTTACGAATTTGAATACTCGGACGTATAGAGCACTGGAGTACTTGGGATATTACCCATGTTTTATAAGCGACAATACGTGCCAATAACCTGGCGAGGAGAAAAGGAACGACTGTCTGCGCCCGCGTAAATCAGCAGAATGGTTTAGCACATTCAAAATGTTTAGTACGAATAATCCGAAATGAATGACGCGGCATTCAGGGGCGGTATCATTGCAAAAGGTACGACTGAACGATTGCGCCGGGTGATTTATCGCGGTGGAAGCGCATTACCGAGGATGATCGGCAATTTTATCGTGAATGCATGGGCGCGGGCGTGAGTATTCCGCTTTTCCGCTTCTATAAGAACCAGTCATCAATCGCGTCTTTTCGGTACGTGCGCGCACACGGCTGGAGAACGCTCGGCTCTGGCGCGTTGCGTTGCAACCGATACGCAACATATTTTACGGGATAACGGGCGAGGGTACGATACTTTCCTTTCAGATGGCAATCCGTGCCTGGAGAAGTATTGCGGCGCGGGCAAAGAGTGCCAGGTTACGGCGTACGGCGGGACCGTCGAGGCCGTGTGCGTTTGCGTTCGGAGATGCGCGCGGAAGCATCGACCGGTCTGTGCCAGCAACGGCAGGGTGTACGCCAATCACTGCGAGCTGCATCGCACGGCCTGCAACACCGGCACGTCGTTGACCACGCGGAGGCTCTCCAGATGCCTGAGCAATGGTGAGCACGTGCTGGGCAACACGCTCTCCTAACTGCCCCGCGCTTAAGTCGTGAACCCTCTGTGGTCGATAACGGTTTCACGGAGCGAGAGAGAGAGTTCCCGACTTAGCACGAGCGTTTCGTTCGTACGTCGAGGCGCAGCCAAAGCGTCTCAACGTTGCTGGAAAATTTAATTAAGCGGTTAATTAATTCGCGCGAGGGAATTTACGACGCGGAGCGACGCGGAGATCCTACGGAGACTTATCGGGAATGAGGATTGCCGAAACACCTTCGTCGATACTTCTGTCTTTAATTTCGCTGTTTACTTTGGGACAAACCCCCGCGACTCTTCCGCGAAGAGTCGCGGGGGCTTTGCTTTCATTAGAAACTCGATAATAACTTGGGGGAGTTTTCTATTAATTTATGATCTCACTGCCGGCCGGTTTGTTGGGGAGTTGTAGCGGCGACGAGGAAAAAGAGGTGTCGCTGCTACGTGAAAGTAGTCCGAGCTTCACGATAGAGTGTGTCTCGTCGTTTTCAGGTAATTACAGCGCTCAGGCGCGAAAGGACTTCTTCGCGTATCATGCCCCGTCCAAAGGCAAGAACATCTCATATGCCAAGTCCAAAAATAAGATGAAGCATCATCCGGCGGGCAAATCGATTCCGCGGAAAGACGGCCACGGTACGGAAGAGTGTTGCGCGCAGGAATACGAAATTATGAAAGTATGTCATCGATTGCGTCCCATAATAATTTCCGATATGAGACGCGCGGAAACAAAAATCTCTTCGTGTGAAAAGCACTCTCCTTGCCTCCTTGCATTTACAAGCAGACTCAATTTGTCGTTAATATTCCCCCGAATGTGTGTATTTGAATATAATTTTGGTGAGGAAACGGAAGGGCTGTCATAAATGGAAAGTCCGTGACTTCATTTCCAATAACGTCCTTTGACTACGTCCCGGCGCATTTGTGCGAAGAAGGAGCACTTTGTGAGAAAAACGATTACGACGTTACAAAACATTCAATAGACGGCACTTGTTATGACGCTCGACAGTTTCCAGCACTTCTGCTCAGATTTGATAAAGTGCTGCAGTGTGCGGGAATTTAAATTAATTATTTATCAATTATTATTTATTTATTTATTTATTTATTTAATTATTTATTTATTTATTTATTTATTTAAATCCCCACGTATCTTAATATTTGAGAATGTCAACGTAAGAATGCTGAGAAGCAGGCAGAGTGCCGGAAGTTTTCCCCTACGTAAGCGTCAGCCTGTCACCCTTCCTACATCTCAATTCGTTTATTCGCCGTAGGACAACTTGCTTCTCTATAGTCATGCCAGATTAATGGCCGAGGACAATCACAGCAAGGAATACTTGGTCAGCATCATGTTTTCTCACTATGACAGAAACAACGACGGCAATTTGGAGCGGGAGGAGCTCGAGCAGGTGATATACCTTTCCCTATAGGGTATTTCTTCATTAGCGTTCCCCCTCGAGTTGAAATAATCCGGAGGAGAGGGAATTCTCAACGAGATTTATCCGACAACCTTTATTTAAACGGCATTAGCGCGATTCTTTTCTATTATCCGGGCAACAAGTAATGCTCTTAATTGATACTCCTCTCGAACATTCAGATCGCCGAGGAAGAAAATATGGAGGAACTGAGCGCGGGATGTAACTTGAGCCATATGATTAGTTACGACGACACCGACGGTGACGGCAGATTAAACGTTAACGAGTTCTACATGGCCTTCAGCAAGCTTTACAGTGAGTACCATCTGCGATTCGTCGCTCGTTTATCATGGCGGATTTACCCTTTGCGAGCCAACGACAGCTAGAATATAGTATAATTATGTTAATGGCATGTATACAAATTAGTGCAATCATCGTTCCACGTGACCCAGTCTGGCATATTTGCATACTTATTCCGATATAATGACGGCGCCATACGCGTGCATTTTTTATAAAGTAAAAAATAGAAAATTTTACATACGCGAGAAACGAAAATATAATCCGCTAAATTCACATGTTCTCTACATTACGTAACGTAAAGGTGACATTTAGGGATTAGTTGTGTCTTAAACTCGAATATTTGGCGGACAAGGTGCGCGCTTGAATTCTATTTTTCATTAAAAACTTTCTTACTGCCAAGAGATGAAGTTTTTCATATTTTTTTTTACTGAGAATCACAACATTGACTTTTTTCGGGACGCATGGTTCAGTGGAGGCAGGGCCGATCGTGATGAAACGAAAACAGATTTGTGACGGAAGAAACATGCTGCAACACTATGAATATTATTTACTTGCGCAGAACGCGGTAGGTATTCTTGTTTTCATCGCATTCTGCGTGTGTTTACATGAGAGTGTAATCTTCGCGATCACGTCCAGTTTCGACATGGCGATTAATCGCCCGCGGATAGTTTTCTTATGGTAATCTACGTAATAATGCGTCTCGTCAGGACGCATTGTCCATCGGACAATAGCGTCACCGTAAATTGTCAGACTGCACACGTGGCCGTAGTGCCATCGCGCATATAAACGACCGCGAGGAATTATTATGCAAACTTTGTGTGTGTGTGTGTGTGTGTGTGCGTGCGTGTGTATACACCGCGCCCCGCGAACGATCGCCATTCAATTCGGCCGAAGTATAACGCACACATAATAAATGCCGGCGGTCTGATCTGTATACAGGTGTGTCGGTGGTATCGCTGGATAAATCCCTGGAGGTAAATCACATATCCGCGCGAATCGGGGACAACGTGGAGATTAAGTGTGACGTTACCGGAACACCGCCGCCACCCTTGGTCTGGCGTCGTTACGGCACCGACGTGGAGACCCTGAGCGAGCCGGAGGTATCTTAATCGAACGCGACCTTTGCCGCCCGATCGTTATTCGCGCCAAGACATCGTGAACTGACACTTTGCAGATTCGCGTCTTCAACGACGGCAGTCTGTATCTGACGAACGTGCAACTGGAACACGCCGGCAATTACACGTGCCACGCTCTCAGCAACCAAGACGTGGTGCAGACTCACATGCTCACTGTGTACAGTAAGTTTTTCTGGCGAGAGAGGTGGGAGGGGCACACCACATCGCGAATAAAAAAATACCTGAGAAATAAAAAACATTTACTTGATGAATGCTGATGTACACGGAAAACAATAATTTGCTATATGTGGACAGTTAAATATAATTTGCTGTGTTAGATACTTCTTCTTTGCTGCAGGAACCTATTTTCTTGCTATGACTACAAGAAAGTCTGCTCCTACAACAAGAAAAGCGGCTAACGTAGCGAATTTGCTATAGATGGACTAAACTAAACGTAATTTACTGCTTTAGCTACTTTTTTTGCTGCAGTAGCAGATTCTCTTGTTATCATAGCAAGGAAATTGGCTCCTGTAGTAAAGAAAAAGTCGCAAATACAGCAAATTATGTTAGTATGTAGCAGATCTTTTTTTCTTCGTGTACTTATACTAATATAAAATATTTTTTAAAAATAAGAAAACACATTTTTTCAAATCTTAAAAAAATTTTAACTTTTCATGAAAGCAATTGTTTATCTCATTTAAATAAAAGACTTTAGATTTAAGTAAATATGTTATTAGTAACATATTTACCCACTCCCTTCAAATAAATATTTCTTCAAGCATTTTTTTTCTCTCAGTGCAGAAGACAGGACAAAAATTCGAATCGTGTCTTGCTCGGAAAAATTAAACTGCGGTTTGTGCAATTTCGGAGATGTGCCTCTGTTGCAGCCATACCCGAGGTCCAAGTGACACCGCAGTTCCAGTCGAAACGGCCGAAGAGGACGGCGAAGATGAGGTGCCACGTAGTAGGCGAGCCTCTCCCGCGTGTACGATGGCTGAAGAATGACAAACCCCTTAGCGAGGAGCCGCCGGACAAGTATGAAGTGGTAGGGAACGGCACCAAGTTGCTGATCAGAAAAGTCGATTACGCCGACACTGGTGCCTACATGTGCGAAGCGGTCAGTGCTGGAGGACTAACGAGGGACATTAGCAGCTTGGTGATCCAAGAACAACCTACACCTAGTAAGAACGACTAAAGAATTAATAGCTGATTTGAGATGATTAATCGTTAATGATAAGTTATCAATCACGGCAAAACACCCAATCTCTCTTTAGTTATTGACATACCGACGTAATACAGAAAAAAACCTGGATTTTCTTGTAATCAGCACTGCAGTTAAATTGCAATCTTGTCCCTGCACTTTGATTCCAAAAGAGAACTTCATAACTAAAACTGTGAATAATCGATTTCGGTCGCAAGAAAAATTAGGTTTCTCTAGAACATCTAGGATGACTAGGTGGGACTAATAATTGGATGTTTTACTCTGAATTATCTGAATAATTGGATCTGCACAATTGGATTATCGTATTAGCGTAATTCTTATTTATGCTGTCTTGCTTTTAATATCCAATTAAAATGTCTTGCTTTTTTAATATCCAATTAAAATGTTGCGGTTATACGATCTTGCAGTCGCAACGGAAGAGGAACGTAGATTTTTCTCCTTCCACGAGTGGGGTATCTTGGTGTACGAGCCTTCCATGTGTCACGCGTTACACGAAATCCGATCCACGGACATCATACCTGGTACCCAGGTGCGAAGTCGGACTCGTTTCCTTCTTCCTGTTACATATTTTATGTGTTGACTTCTTACCTCAACTTTGTACATTTTCAGGAATACGTCTGTGGGCCAAAAAATGTCCCATGTTCTTGGGGACGTGCCATAAATATCGCCAATCGATACGTATACGTCAGCCAACCGGATAAAGATCGCGTGCTGGTAATCAGCGAGGTGCAAATGATGATAATCGATGTGCGTGTCGTCTCTCTGCTGTTAGTGTCGATCTACAATCTCGCTTTAAGCTTTAAGTCTTAAGCAACTGACCAACCACAGTCAATTATTCTCCTTACGTCTCAAGAATAATCGATTGCGATTGGTCAGTTGCTTACGACTTAAAGCTTAAAGCGAGGTTGTAGACCGACACTTATAGCATTCAAAAGATGTGTTATAATAATTATGATTATCCAGGTGGTGGCTACGGACAAGAATCCCGTGGATCTGTGGTATGTGCAAAATCTCGACTACGTCTGGATATTAAACTGGAGGAGCGAGATGGATGTCGGTATCAAAACCGTACAAGTGATCAAGGAAGCTGCCCAACGAAAGAAACACCATACAGTGCGACCTGAGCCAATCGATGCACAGTTTGATCTCGTGAAAGGCCTATATATTCCGCAACAACGTGTACGTATGCTGTTTTACTTCCATCTCCTCGTTTTTCAATATTACGGAACGGTAGGATGGGCTGTGACTATAAAAACTCAGCAAAGCATTTCCATATTAATAGTTATTGCCTGAAACTCATTTCATACACACACAAGTGAGATATTTAAATTCAGAGTTAAATGAGAGTTTCTCAGTTGAATCACGATTACAGATATAAATGTATATTATAATTCCACTGAAAAATTTGGACCTAGCTTTAAATTCAAATTTTATATTTTACTAGAGAGACGAGTTTAATTATTAATATTTAATATTATTATTAATTATTAAAATTTCGAGTAATAATTATTAATAGGAGTCTTACGTGAAGTAATATGATACATTTGAATAATTATACGTACAATAATGCATGCACTTGTAAAATGCATTTGTAATCCTTATTATTCCGTAGGATACGAAACACACATTCAAGTATGGTTACGTGAGTCATACGAATCAACGTGGAATGTACAAACTCGACCTAGCTAATATGAGATACACGCGCACCGTGAACTTGGCCGACTACAACTGCGTACCAGTGAGCGTAGAATTTTCCGATCTGTGTATGTAATATGCCTCTATCGCTTCAGCATTTCTGCTTAAAAGATTTGATGGAATTAGATAAAAATCTATATAAATATATATATAGATATGTATAGATATATAGAAAGATGTAATCGTGTTTTTGATAAAGAATGATAAAATTACATAGAAAGACATGTGTCAAATAAATTTAATCGTTAAAAGTAAGTTACGATATAAAACGAAAAAATCGACAATTTTTTTTATACAAGGGAACGTGAAAAATTAAAATTTCTGAAATTTCTGGAAATGATAAGTTCAGATAAAGTCACATAGTATTTCAATGAAATTTGCATATATTTCTATCAATTCTTGTCGGATTTTTCTATTTTTTTTTTCAAATGCTCTCAAATCTATTCAGCAATGAGTATTTCTTTCGTTTCAGACGGCTTTGTGGTACTAGAATGCGAGGAGCCGATCACTGGACATCCGACTGGTCAAGTGCTATTGGACTATCTCACTGACAGTGTTCTCGCTCATAAACCGAACATCTTGGGGAAACCAGCAGTTTCACCTGATTCCAGATATCTGGTTACTCTCGACAAGCAGGACACTGGTGTCACTCTTGTAGTGCAGGAGATACTACGTAATATACTTTGCAATTATTCGTGCTTTAAAGTTCTTCCGCACAAAGAGTCTTTACGTTAAATTTTTGCAGCGAGCGGACTAAAATTCGCATTCGACGTGAAAACAACGTTAAATATCAGCGATATTGCTTTCTATCCGTCGCAGACAACGCATAGTTACGATATATACGCCTCGTCGATGGATAAAGAAGATATCCTTTTTTTGGATTTAACCACTGGTGAGAGCAATATCCAAATTGAACACTTTACGATATTTTATCGAGATTCTCCATCGACATGCGCGTTTTGTGAAATTTGCGTTTGATCAGAAACCAGCCCGTTCTTCTGTTACAGGCAAAGTGGAAATGATAACGGGCGTGGGAAAGGCAACACCACCACACCTCACCAAGTGGGGTAACCCAAATAGACCGATAATACAAAGCGGTATATTCGGTCGATATATGGTAAGCCCCTCCAACCAGGCACTCTTTGTTCTTAACGGGGAAACCCGTACGGTGAATTGCGAGATTGGTGGCCTTATACATCCCGGCGCGATTGTCTGGTTCACAGTTTCGCTACGTTAACGAACGTGGTCGCGC
Organism: Odontomachus brunneus; assembly: GCF_010583005.1. Lineage (NCBI taxonomy): Eukaryota > Metazoa > Arthropoda > Insecta > Hymenoptera > Formicidae > Odontomachus > Odontomachus brunneus. Next base: position 1,277,247 of record NW_022639463.1, read on the forward strand.
GACGATGACAATACAAGACATACATATTATAAATTGATCGTATAGTTCCGTGGATATGAAAGCCAATATCGAGAAACTTTAGGCGAAATTAAAGGTACACGGATGCGCTCGAACGTCATGAATGCCTTTGTCTTCTCTAGACAGTTATTTTCAGAATGTGTTTAGGAATTCCGGCATCGCAATTTCTCTCTCTCTCTCTCTCACTCTTTCTGTAATTTAAGAAAATATATAACAACGTAATCTCGAAACAGCAAACAGCATGTAGCGACAATGATATCGATAAAAGAGATATACAAGCTGTTCAATTATGAACTAATCGTTAGTAGATTTCTTAGAAATTTGCTATTTCTGTTTAAAACTAATGCGAGAAATAATTTTAATCGCATCGTATTCAGTATTATATTAATAGCGACGTGACGATCAACGAATGATTGACGTTTTAGGCCACTTGCACTATTATGCTATGTACGGGATATTCGAATCGCATATTTTGAACAATTGGTCAACTTTTAAACGCGTCCTACGCAAAAAAAGCTATCGACAAGCCTCGACATTTTAGTATACGGATTTTTGTGTTAAAATTCTCCCAGGAATCTGTCATTAATAGTTTGTGAGATTTGAAATAGCCTATATAACCATATAGTCTGTAGCATATTCGATTAATTAGTCATATCGTATCTGCATTTGTATCGTTAATTCATACGGAGTTAATTAATATTTATTGTAATAATTACGGGGTAGCATCAAATATTTACTCTGCAAGTGCTTATTTATGAAGAGCAGAGACATTTGTAAGGTCGAGCGCGTATAATAAACGATGAAAGGAGAAAAAGAAAATAAAAGAAAGCAAACTCGACAAGGAGTCATAAAAAAAAGAAGCTATAAAAAGAGACCGTAAAAAGGAGCAAAAATAATAATGATAAATTAATAACGTTAACGTGGAAATGTTAACAAGCTATTATTAAATGTACGATGAGATGAACATATTGATTAGGGCAGATACATCAGCGAATGGCTAGTTAGAATATCTTATCGGATAACTGAATTCTTTTTTTAAACGGAAGACTTCTCTCACATAATTACATTTTGGAGTAATAGAAGCATAAGAAAGAAAGTTCAAAAGAAGACAACGTATCATTCGTTGACACATCTATCCTAACAATAATATCGTATTCGGTTGGATGTACTAATACATATTGATGCGTACTGAAGATCATACATAAATTGGCATAAAGGCATATGCTGGCTATTTCAAGGGATCAAGGCTCTTTATAGTCATGCGAATGTATTCTGTTAAATTTGCGTATGATAACCTTTATATTAAAATCTTAGTAAGTCTAACCGAATTTGTTCTATTAAAGATTAGAGAAACAATCAGGCTAGACTCTTGTTACGACTCGAAGAGACTATTATAGTGTGACGGTGGTAGTGTTCTTTTATACCAAAGAGTAAATTCTTGGGACTCTAAATCGGTTTTATAACATTCGTCTAGCTGAGACGTTCAAATGGCGATATTGATAAAGCATATGCGATCAGGTTTACTATGTAGCATGTTATGTAGTGTATATAGATACATTCAGCAGATTATAGCAATTCGAAAATGCGCGTGAAACGTCAGTATTATATCGATTTTGCGCTAATGCGAGCGATCGCAAGTGTATGTTGGATTGCGATTAATGTCTTGTAATAAAAAATTGCAATACAGTTAATTAATTTAATAAATAACCTATAAACCTATAAACAATTGTGTTTCCTATAAAAAACACTTGCCCAGATAGCCAAATGATAGCACTGTGTCAGCACAGTGCTAACAAATTCGGTCATGCTTTTTCAGCAGATTTCGATTCACTGCGTCTGCATTAAGCTTAGTTTTTGACAACACGGTCTGGTAATATAAAAAAAAAATGCAGTAAAATTCGAATATATTTTGCTAACACTAAGTGTCAGTAGAAGTGTAACAAAACTTACATACATCGTGTTTTCATGGCGTGACAGCAAAAACCTAGCAAAAATCGAGCAAGACGTGCCATCACAACGTGACAACAGAAACGCGGCAAAATTGGAGCACGGTCTGCCATCACGACGTGACAGCAGAAACATGGCAGAAATTGAGTAGAATTTGCTCTTACGACATGACAGTAAAAACGCAGCAAAAATCGAGCAGGATTTGCCGTCATAAACTTCTAAAAATATTCATTTTAAATTACTTATGGAACAGCAGATGTATACATTATAAATTTTTTTATATATGATATGTATTACTTTTTTCTAATACAAACTATTTGTAAATGTTACAGCGTTTGTTGGATTTTACTTGAAAATTTTAGATTACTTGATTCCAATGTTACATTACATTTAAAAATTTTTATTAGCACTGGTGAGACTCGAACCTCTGAGGTATTATCTGGATTATGAGTCTGTTCCTTTAGACACTACACTATTTCGTCGATCGATATAAACGTCTTACATTTTGTCTGTATGTAATTTCATTAACACAGTAATATAATTTTCTGATAATACGATTTAATAAAATAATTTAATTTTAATAAAAATTATATTTTTTGTAATTTTATTGTTAAGTTAATTTTTAGCTAATGAGGTGAGATCTATAAAATCTATAAAATCTTATACGTTCCATATCGTTATCTTTAAATTTTTATAAACATTTTTTGCTTGTTAACAGTTATTAAATAGACAAAATCATAAAAGGTTATAAACTTTGGATAATTATAAAATAGTAATTAAAAAAAGAAAAATAAAAAAATAGTACAATTAAAAATAAAAAGTAAAATAGTACAATTAAAAAAACAAAAATAAGATTTAATTAAATTAATTAAATTTATGTATAAATCAATAAAAATTAAAGTTTATTATAAACGTTGGAGCATCTGTCTAATGTATGTGTACGATAAAATATAAATAAGATTAAATAATAACAGTAATTTCTTATAAATTCTCGGAGTACTTCAAGTAATGATTCGCGAAATATTCATTATACTCTGATAACCAAGTATGCTAGCACGTTAGTGCACGCTGAGTTCAGCACGTTATGCAAGTATTATGTTGATTTTATGCTACTTGATATAGAAAGTAAAAAATATGCGCACAGTGTCATGACGCAGTGCAGTATTACCTTGCTCGGTATTTGGCGCCAATTTGCCAACAACCTTTGATTTAACAGATGTGTCCAATTTGATGACATTTTGGCAGCAAAATTTGTAATCAAGTGTTGGGCAAAATTTGCTCGAGCAGATTTGGCTATCTGGGTGTTGCCGAGAAATGTACGAAAAATGTAATCGGTAGTAAAAAGGCTGTCAGCGACAGCCTTTCGAAAAGTACGCATGCTTCCACGCTTTATTTAACGAACCGTTATTCATAGTATTATTATAGATTATATTAGTATTATGGGTATTATTGTAAATTCTGAATTCTAACAGGATAAATTGTAGAGAACCTTGTTTTCTTTGAATCACATCGATATCTTTTGTAGTTGCCGAGAAATAAACAATAAATATGAGCGGCATGTTTAAGCTTATATATTTATTTATTGTTTTATATTACTATTTCTGTTGGCTCCCTCTATTTAGACCAATTACGTTTACGAATCACTGTTGTGTCTGCTGAACGCGCCCATTATTACAACTGCGCCTAAGTGTCAGTCTACAATCTCGCTCTAAGCTTTAAGTCGTAAGCAACTGACCAATCACAATCGATTATTCTTGAGATGTAAGGAGAATAATTGATTGTGGTTGGTCAGTTGCTTAAGGCTTAAAGCTTAAAGTGAAGTTGTAGACCGACACTAACGAACGTAGTAAAGGCACTTTGTTAGATGGCGTCGCGAGCGCCTAGCTCTGGCCACTAAAATCAGGCTGGTGCCGCTCTCAGGCTTCTTTCTGCTAAAATCAAAATTTGTCCTTGGCTCCTGTAGACGCTTATGGCTCCTGCACACAGGATGTGGTAATGCTTGCTGCGCGCCAATCAATATGTTGTTTTTCTGTAAGAACTAGAAGGTTATTACGGAAAGCAGCATATTGATTGGCTGTCGCGCAAACTTTCGCCGCGCGGCAAGCATTACCGCATTCTGTGTGCAGGAGCCATTAGGGCCATGGCACACAAAAGAACTTAAGTAGTAAGACGTAAGCAGTAAGCAAATTGACCAATTCCATTCTTACGTTTCAAAAATAATCGATTGTGATTTGTTTATTTACTGCTTATTTCTTACTTCTTCTCCTACTCCTTACGCCATCTATTGTAGATCGGGCCTTAGGCTGAGTTCCCACAAACTATTTAATAAATATTTAATAAATCTTATCTAGTTCTCTCTTTTTTATCTAGATTTGTCTTTTCTTGTGCTATGTGCGACAGCTCTTGTGTTTCGACTATTTACAAATATCTTATTAATTACACGGTAAATATCGAGGGTAAGCTGTTTTATGTGTAAAGGATAAATTTACCAATCAAATCGTTTCATTGGAACAAGTGCGTCGTGCGTCGCGCGTCGCGTCATCTCAATTAGAGGATTTGATTGGTTAACTCGTGTCGTAGGCAGACGACGTGTGTGTGACGCGCTCAGTGGGAACTCAGCCTTATTCTTGAAATAGTTGCGTATACGTAAGTTTTACTACGCAGGTTTAATCATACCATAAAATAGCTGCGCAATGAAAATTATGTATTTCAAGAATAGGGCCCAGGGCAAATAAGGCAAAAATTTCAAGAATAGGGGCCCAGTTCAGTTAAAGAGTGGTCTGTTCTTTTCAGCGCACTGCTGAACTGATGCAATAAGTTAAAGTGAGACAAGTATATGTTTTCTCACTCTAACTTATTGCATCAGTTTAGCAGTTGTGCAGCTAAAAAGAACAGACCAAAGAACAGACCAATTGTATAGTTGGAATGCCTGCAAATATTTAATAAATCTTACCTAGTTCTCTTGTACCTAGATTTGTCTTTTCTCGTGCTACGTGCGACACCTCTTGTGCTTCGATTATTTACAAATATTTTATTAATTACACGGTAAATATCGGGGGTAAGCTGTTTTATGTATAAAGGATAAATTTACCGTGGACATGTGACGAAATATTTTAGTTGTTATGCGTAATTTAGTTTTAAAATTGTGTGAGACGCTGCTTTTAACCTCACTCTCTTATTTCGTAACTCCACGATATCTTTCATAAATGTTTTCCGATGTGTGTAAATGTGCATGTCTATGTAATGCATCATATAAAATGTTATATAAAATCTCTGATATAAATTAAATATTACTTGCTTTTATTTGTCAGCAAATTTGTTATTCTGTAGCAAATTTTTTTTCATACTTAGTTTGAAGTTAATCTCGAGGATGATACATAAGTATAAATTAATAACACGTTTGCAGTAGTTTCCTGATATTTTTGTCTCAGCGTCATGTTATTTTGTGAAAGTTTTAACAGCACATTATCTGAATAATTTCCTAACAAATAAATTAATATTTTATTATTTACAACAGATTTCTAAAATATGGAGGAATATGCAAGAGAACCATGTCCCTGGCGTATAGTGGATGATTGTGGTGGTGCCTTCACTATGGGTCTTATAGGTGGCACAATCTTCCAAAGTATCAAAGGTTTCCGTAATGCTCCTAGTGGATTGGCACAGCGTTATCGTAGCAGTCTTGTGGCAGTCAGGCAACGAGCACCCATTGTTGGTGGAAATTTTGCTGTATGGGGTGGGATGTTCTCCACAATTGACTGCACATTAGTACACTTCAGAAAAAAAGAAGATCCTTGGAATTCAATTATCAGTGGAGCAGCAACTGGTGGAATTTTAGCAGCAAGAAATGGCTTGCCAGCAATGGCAGGCAGCGCAATCATTGGTGGAGTACTGTTGGCTTTGATAGAGGGTATAGGAATTTTCATTACACGTCTTTCCGCTGAACAATTTAAACCTGCAGCATTGGATGATCCATCGCAACTCGCTCAACCACAACAAAGTTATCCATCATAATGTTCAACTGCATTGTTTAGGTTCTTTTGAAGTTAGAATAAAATTTACAAGTAATTGTGTTAGACAAGCTTTACTTTAAAAGGTTTTTAAGTATCTCGTTCTGCCAGCATTAAATTTATGACCACAGAAACTTTAGATCTAAAGACAAATCTGTTATTTTCCATTTCTGTGCTTTTTTAAATTCTATTAGAATGTCAAACATGATCCTTTGTAAAAATGTTTTGTAAATACTTATGAAGTATGAGGAAAGTTAATACATGAACATCATATAATCTTATAGGATAATTGTGAGTTTATTTTAACATCTCCCTGTGCATATAAATTAACATTAATGTCATCTTAACAAGGTATGTAAGTTTAGGAGTTAAAACTTGGTTTCCTTATAGTATTAATCAGCAAGTAGAAATTTAGTATTAGTTTATTTAGTAATCCATAAGGTCAAGTTTCTTCTCTATTATTTTTTCATTTTCAGACATTTCGTCGTCTTCAGTTTCCTCTTCAAAATTATTGTATGATATTGGTACAGATAAATCCAACTGTTGTTTGTTGAAATCTTGTGGATTAACATCATTCATTGGTTCAATCTTCACATTACTTGATTTGTCTGGTGAATCTGGTAATATTGCTTGACCTGTACATTCTGCCCCAAACAGACTGTTTCTCAAATGCAATCGTTCAACCTATAAATAATATTGACGTTTGACATGTTTTTATTGCACTAAAATCGCAAATTAAGTATTTGATTCGATCACACATTTATTGCACGTCTACATTTTAACAGCATACCTGCAATGCGAGTATTTGTTTTTCAATTTTAGATAATATATCAGTCAGAAATTCCTTCTGTTTTATTAACCGCTCGCGATATTGCTGTAACTCATGCGAAGAAAATCGTCCTTCTTTACTCATTGTTATGGACTTTTCTGTTAGCAATTTACATTTTATATCTCAAGTTATTCAGCACTATTCCAATTCAGCAATATTCTTATTCTTCTTTTAGCTTGTTAGGTTATGTTGTATAGAAAGAAACAGAATAGTACATAGAACAAAACACAGTTGATCAATAGGATTGTTCCTTACAGTTGCAATTTTTGAACTAATTATAGTTGAATTCGTGAAATTCGTTGATGCTGTTTAACAAGAAACACCGCCGTTTTATTGGTTACATAACCAATAAAAAGATAAATGCCCATTTTCATAGTCAAGTCTTATATTTAAGGCTTCCTTAAGTTCATCTTCAGATGCTCTGTAGCCAATAAAATGATCCGTAGAGCATCTGAAGGTGAACTTACGGTTAGGTGACCAGATTTCCCAGCCTTGAATTCGGAACATTTCATAAATATGTGAAACGAAGGACGGGGGGAGGCGGATTAAAAAAATCTAAAAATTATTTAACGATCATTGAAAATGATGACAAATCAGTGTCCCGAATAACATTCGAAAAAATTCGGGACAAAGGGTGAAAAATCGGGACTATTCCGAAAAAATCGGGACGTCTGGTCATCTTACTTAAGGAAGCCTTAAATATAAGGCTTGACTATGAATACGGGCAAAAGTCTTAAGACCCGATCCATAATAAGTGTAGCTTTAAGCCTTAAGAAATTGACCAATCACAGTCAAATTTGAGGAGAATAATCGATTGTGATTGGTCAATTTCGTAAGACTTAAAGCTTACTACACCTATTGTGGCTCGGGATTAAAGCCATTCTACAATTGTGTAAATGTAGTTGTAAATGGTTGTAGATGATTATGACAACCAATCAGAATAAAGCAGTCAGTAAATAAAACACTCTAATTGGTTGATTCTTACGTTCATGACCACGCTTACGCAATTGTAGAATGGGCTTTAAGATAATCATTCAACTATATTACTATATTGAACTATATAAGTACGTTTGCTTTGAGCTTATGCGCTGTAAGCGCTATGCAATCCTCTTTCCATATATAATGAGCGATAAAGATATAATGACGCTTACAACGCATGTGTATCCAAAACGAACATAGCATTAGGACTAGAATATGTTAATGAGACAAAGAGTTAGTGACACAAGGTGATTCTTTTTAACCAGAGAGAAGCCTGAGAGCAGCTACCATCCTGATTTTAATGGCCAGAGTTATCGATTATATTATAATCGGTTTGCACCGAGGTGTTTTGTATCTCCGTTAAACTATTAAGCCGGGATTCGAACCGAAGTGTTTCGAGTCTCCGTTAATCCAGTGAGAAATGACTTACCGATAGACGTCGAAAAAACGTCGAATCGACGTCGATTCAACATCGATCGATAATTTCTCACTGGGAAACTATTAAGCCGGGATTCAAACCGAGATACTTTGAATCCCTCATAGCATGAGATCTTGAAGGGATATCTTGGGAACTTGTGTAGATATTTAGAAGTCTTCGGAATATTTTTAGGATATTCTGAGAACTTATGCAAACATTTAGCAATCTTCTGGATGTCTTTGGGACATCTTTTAAATCTTGTGCTATGTGGGAATTTCCGCTAAATTATTAAGCCGGGATTTGAAGTGTTTCGAATACTCATTAAAGTATTAAGCTGGGATTCGAACCGAAGTGTTTCGATTCTCCGCTAAATTATTAAGCCAGGATTAGAAAATTATCAGAGGAGTTTGATATAATGTATCCATTAAGATGCCGATACTGAAGAACAATTTTTATATGATGGTAATAGAAGAACATTATCAAGTATCTTCAGTTATCTGATATAGATATTTGACTATTGACTATTTAGTGTATAATACGGTATTAATTTTACAATTTACAATTATCGTCCACAATGTTCCATAGATACATATATATATATATATATATATATATATATATATATATATATATA
>NW_022639463.1:1286142-1300980 GCF_010583005.1 Odontomachus brunneus
ATATATATATATATATATATATATATATATATATATATATATATAAGTGAAAGAAAAGAACACGGAAAATATATGTATTTTTATATTAAAATAAAAATTTTTTTTTCAGAAAAAGATATTAATTATATAATTATATTATTAATTATATAATTATATTATTAATTATATACAATTGTAATTAGGATAAGACTTAACCTTCTGAGGACCGGCTATTTTTTTATCGACTTTTTTATTTTAAGAGCTAGAACTTTTTATTTTAAGAGCTAGAGCTTTTTATTTTAAGAGCTTTTTTGTCAATGTCATTAGATTGAATGGGGAAAAAGCTGACACCGCCGTCGCGCCGATATATCGGCTTGCGGTCCTCTAAAGGTTAATATAAGTAAACAACATCAATTAGTACAATAATATTTTATTCTTTCTACATAGATCTACATGGCATTATAACTAATGACACTTTATCATAATAGGAATGTTTTTAGGTACAGAGGATTCGAATGGACCACCATGTAACTCACGTAAATATGTATGTTCATACTAATTTGTAAATTTATAAACGTGCGAATTAGTTCGAGTAGAATACGAAACCTCTCAGCTCACTTGAGAGTTCCGTTGTAATTATGTTATTCATTGCTTCCGTAAATTTGTTGGTAAGCTTGAAATAAGAATTTCCTAGAGCAACCCGTTTTGGTATTTCAGTTTATATCGGGTTTACGTATATCGATTAACTTTATTGGCCCATAGTTTATGTAGGTTAATATTTACATATAAATACATGCATACTTGGGCGAAGATTAGATCTACATTTGTCAGATTATCACCGTCAGAGAGGTACGAACTACTCGCGATATCTCGTGATTATCAAGGATACTCTATTATTGTGTGTTATCACACGTTAAGATAAATGTTATAGGGACGGTTGGACCAACTTGCTGTTTCGGAATTGATCCAAAGTTCCTACTGGTATATAATCACTTGAATAATCCATCACATAAAGATTTAACTAGAAATCTTTCTTTTCAAATTGAGAATCAAGTTGGCGCAATGTGTCCTTTATTATGTATTCTTCCACAGCGATATTTTAACGTTTACGGGTCGTTTTGTGGACTATAGAACTAGGTCCATATTGCTGAGCCTAATCTCGAGCAAAACATGGTTGCCAACGTCGCATCTGATCTTGCAGCGTTTCATCAGAAATCGGATATTATGTATTTCGCCGTCATATCAAAGGCTGTCGTAATGGATTTACGTCTTGTTGAACTGTACAGTGAGTCGAACAAAAATACTCAAAGCTGTTGAAAATTGTACTGTTCTAACAAATCTTTTCTGCACGCTTATAGCTGTTTAAAAAATAAGAAATTTTTTGGGCATTTTGAGATCAATGAAAGTAATAACTCATTCAAAATGGGTTGCTGAGATTCGTGTAAAATTTTTATATTGTCCATTAGTTTTTCAAAAGTTTGAAGTCACGAACAAGTTATTTATTCCCGCCATATTCTCTGTTTACCTTCAAAATAAAAGATTTTGCTACGATCTTTCACGTTTTTTTATTGTTGAGTAACAAACAAAAAAAATTTTAAGGTGCACAAAAGTATGTTGCGGTAACTAATTTTAATGTGCTGCTATTCATCGTCACAATGCATGAATTTATTTACGTATTATCGTATTGAGGCAAAACGCGATTTGCATGAATACTTGCGACGGTACAAGGTTCGACTCGCGCGTCTGCGGTAGAGTTAGATTACTTGAGTTTTAAGTTTAGGTTTTTAACTCAAGGTTCGATTTGTTAATGCGAGTTTAAATTAAGGACAAACTTGATGTTTATTTGCAAAGATCGTAGCATGAATTTGGCCAATTGCGCGGTTGCTAGGGACTCAAAGTACAAGAATGCAGAACATAAAAGAGGCGAGGTCAGCAGTAATATTTTGTACTGCTTTATGTTTGCTGATATTTGAAATTATCGAGAAATATCATTCCCGATAACTGCAGCAACGAGTTCACGAACGAATTGCGATACCTCTACAAGTTCGATAATATTAGGACTGGAGATCAGAATGTGGAAAATATTTTGGCGACGGATGCCAGTATTGGTATTTATTACGGCTCCGTTTATTTGCATTACTTCTATGCAAATTGCTCAGTATAGAGAAAGTTAACCCTTCCAGTTAGTTCGATTTTGATATTTCGAAGTATTTCTTCATTCTTGTTTTGTAATTTCCTTAGTTTAGTTTTAAAAATTAAAAAGATTGTGAGAAACACTTATTTTATCAATTTTAATATTTGTATAGTGGTAGTTTTTTTATTATTTAATAGATTATTAATAACGTACCGTATGTGTGTATGTAAAGTATATCTATTGTATTTATTTATAGCGCATGTTTTCTAAACATTGCATACTGATACACGAAAGTAAAACTTAAACTGATTTCTTGAAAGAGAGAGAAAATTATGGAAAATTGATGTGATTTGTAACACACACGTAGATACTGAAAGGGTTAAAAAACTAATCGAATGAAAAGATTCGACTTGAGATTTTGACTTCTATCATTTTGTTTTTGATACGAAAACACGACGTAATTCATTTTATTTACTGCGTTCATCGAATTAGCAACTCACTTACAAGTCTACATTTAAATAAAAATGAATAGTTAAGCCGAGGAAATAATAAGAAAAACTGCGCGTTAATTACATTACTGATAAAATATATTATTGATATTTGAGACCAGTTCGAATTTATAGACTGTAATAGAGCTATATTTATTAATGCAAACATCGGTAAAACCTGATGAATAGTAGTACATCGAAATTCCTTAAAAAATTAACTAAAAGTAAAGTAAGCGTCTCTCCGATCTTATCTCAGCACTTAAATTTATAAATATAAATATCGCTATATGAACTCTGAGGTGTATGGTAACCTTGGAATTTGGGATAGAGACTGAATTCAAATTTATACAACTTTCACACACAGGACGTATTCGAAACTAAAATATCGTGAACATAATAAATAATACGCGAAATCAATGTACACAATCTATTTGAACCTCTTAGTACTAATCCAAGGGAATTCAGGACGGAAAATCATTAACGCCCCAGAATGTAATATTACGATGTTAAAGTCGCATTAAACGTTATCGAAGCTACATGCCACTTTTGAATCCGCGCGATATGATGGAATTAGAGCGACCAATGTCACGTTCTACAGTTTAGAAATAGGAAGATAAACGTTCCCTATGTATATCGCATAGTTCTCTACTTCCAAGCACAGAATGACTCGTCTTAACCTCAAGATATTACATTCACGACGCAGCCTGAAAAATAATGGATTCGAGAGTCCTTTGTGGCTGCAGTAAGTTGTCATGATCCGTACTGAAGCTTCAGTCTCCCATATACATGGAGTCTACCAGTCGTCGAATCGCAAGCCATAATGTCTGTCATTGCCATAACAAAAGTCACGTCAATCCTTGGAAGACGGCGGGGATTCCCTGCTGTTGTCGCTGGTGAAACTGGACAAACCGAGGCCACCGATCTCGTGGCTAGACGAGCCTGTCGGGGAATTGCTGCTGCTTCTGGCACCGCTCAGAGGCGTCACGTTTGTGCTATCCGCTGGTATCAGACCCTCTTTCATACGCTTTTTCTGTTTCATTCGCCTATTCTGGAACCAGATCTTTACCTGGGTCTCGTTGAGCTGCAGCGCGGACGCGATCTCAATGCGTCTCGCTCGCGTCAGGTACTTATTGAAATGGAACTCCTTCTCCAGCTCGGTGAGTTGCTTATTCGTGAAATTCGTGCGACCGGTGTTATTGAAGCTACCCGGGATTCCGGCCAACGAGCCGACGATACAATTCACTGTTCCACTGGCGGTGGTTGCGTACACCGACGAGCTCGTCCCCGCGGTCGCGCCGCTACCGAACTCGACGTTGGGGTTTGCTTTTGTCGCTGAAACAGATTTATTATTTTTACGATAACAATTGAGTCGTTTTCCTGTGATAGCGAAGCAATTGCATACATACAGAAGATCAATACAGTGGTTGATTTCATTCTGTATTTTTTGGTCAATTTAGAATCAATTTTCCTTCAACAAACTAAATAACTAAAAGTGAAATATTTCTCTTGAGTTTCAAGAATATTAATTTATATCTTTTGCATAATTTAAGATATTTTTTATTGCAATCTTAATCCTTTTAATCTTAACCCTTTGTATATAATATTGAGTCTGTGAGATCCATCGATATTCGATACTCGACATTGATATTCGATTGTTCACTAACTTTCGTAAAAGTGTTGAGAAAATTTCAGAATAATGCAGATTTTTATTTTATTGCGTTACTATTTTATATTTTTCTATGTCTGTGGAAAAAATGTGTCTATCAATATCGATTTTCAACAAAGTTTTAGTAGCTCAAAGTTGTTCAGGTCTCACAGACCCAAATTGTATTGTATATCCTAAAAAATATGACTCTATACAGAACGTTAATTTAAATTTAGCTATTGGACATGTGGAAAAGATTTTTCACCAATGACAAATGAACAAATTTACTTGAGATATTTTTGCAAATGTTAATCGATTAATCTAAAAACATTCTATAATAAGAGACATAAAATGTTTTCTGGCAAAATAATTGACTAAATACGACGCGACCTTCTCATTGAATGAAAACAATTGTGCTGTTTCCAATTTCGACGTAGCTTTCTAAGCAGAGCGCGTAACAGACGTAGATGCAATATGTGTCGAATTAAGATCAAGTCAAATCCTTTAAGCGACAGTTTGCCGGCCATAACAGCTGGTCACTACTCTAGGAACAGTTTTAGGGATGACCTGTGCAAAGCTGAATGGACGGTAGGGTTGAACCCTAATTCTGGATCAAATTGCATCAGCTGTAGGAAAAACATCCGAGGTCGTAACGTTGTTACGCAAAATTTGTATTTTGTCTTGCTTTACCACTGTTAATAGTTCGTAATTAACCTCATCAATTTCTAATTTCTGCCACCATCTTCAGTATTCAAAATAATTTTGAGAATTATTCTCAAATCATGGAGCCCAAGTTATCGTAATCTCCGTCAATATTTCTGCCGTGCCAAGGAAAAAAGGTTAAGTCACATTTTTAAGAAAAATGTGTTTTTATACTAATAGATCAAAATTCATTTTTTCAAAATTCATTTCTTTCGTGACAAAGAACTATATCTAACTATATTGACAAAAACTAAAAATTATTATTATTTATTGATTTATTATGAAATAAAAACGGATTAACTTTAGGTAAAAGTTTTTGCGATTTTTTTTTTCTTATATTTTCAAAAAGCGTTTCGAGTAGTAAATATTTAAAAAATTAATTTTTTATTGCAGAATAAAAAAAGCGTATCCGATTTATCCAATATATACTTTTCATAAAGATTCACTTTTCCATTACGATTCTCTAAGCAGTTTTCGTCGATTTTCTCAGTTTAAAAGCAAATGTAATTAACCACTTTTTTCCTTAGCATGGCAGATTCAATATCCGATCGTACTGTTTTATCGCGTCGATATAAATTTGGTTTGACAGATAATGCAATTAAAATATCGCGAAAACAAAAACAGCGCGTTTTGACAGAAGGATGGGGGTACATTATGAAAATTACATTGTTATTTAGACTATAGTATGTAGCAGTCAATTTACTTAATGGCAGGGGATGAACGAAACTGTCAAGCCACCGCCTTAAAGTCACGTCTTCCCCATTATGTACATTTTCCTTCGATATTTCCACCTTCTTTCTTCGATATTTTTATAATACATTTTCTGTTCTAAGAAATTACTTTCTTTGGCCATCTGCAAAAGGTAGCTTACTCTATTCCTATTTAGTATACATTACACACATGCGATACAAGATACTTGTGTATGTAAAGTGTCTGTATATGTATACCCGTGTGTAAATGTGGGTGTGTGAGACTTTCACGAATTTCCTAATATAAACGGAAAGATCAGTCACTTATACCTGGAGTCCTGAACTTAGCCTGCGGCCATTAAGCTTACGCTTTTCCAAGCCGAATAATAAACTTGGACAAGTTCTATTAGGCGTGCCAGTGCCAGATACAATGAAATGTTTCTCGTTTCCGCGACTCATTCATCAATTTAGCACTTTAACAGGGGGACCGGCTGCGATGTCGTTGATTTTCTATACTAACCTTCTTCGGGAACGAGGCGTTGTATTAATGCAACGTAGAAGAGATATCTTCAGACTCCGATAAATTATACGACAGTGTTGCCGATATATTTATGCACAAAGATTTGTGTGTATAAGTAAAAGATATTTCAATTTTTTTATTAATAAAGGTCATTAAATGAAAAAAAAAAAGAAAAACAGATATTTTCTCATGCATTCATGATGCAGAATTATATTATAAGCACAAATCGAATACCTTTATCCCAATAATGTTACCTTAACGTCATATTGTGTGTAGAAATTAATAGCTATGTAAAGTACCTAATTCTGGGAACATTTGCCTCGTGTATACGATATTGAGAAAGTGGGAAGGAGGAAAGGATTGGTGTAAAGGGGCGTACCATGAGAGGCCAGGATCCTTAATAACGCTGAGTCAAGGGAGGCGTCGACGCTTCTAATTATCTTCTATAAGAGATGTAGATGCTCCTTCAGAGCCACCTTTTGCTTTACTATGATTATATCGTTACTACTAAATCTCCTGTAATATCGTGTTGTAAAGAGCCTAATTAATCATGATGTGAGTCGTCAGATAAATTTCTCAAGTGGGGGATGTTGCGAAAAATTTATTTAATAACGTGCAGTATTTAAGATACACATATATACATGCCATTATGTACAATGTGTGTGTGTGTGTGGTAATATATATTAATATGTATGATTTATTAAAATTCCCCTTATGCATGTATTCTTGAATAAAAATTCTCACAGTATGTGGACACCGCAAGTGTTTTAAACTGCAGGCCGTTGAATTAAGTCAAGAAACGATGCATATATTTATTTAGGAACTTAGGTAGCTGGCGTTGATGCATATAATCCAGATATTAGATACAAATCAAACACAGCTGGACCCTCGATATAGCGGTATCTACGTTTTGCGTCACGAAAGAGAATTCTTATGTATCACGACTAAGAGTGAAATTCCGGGATTACATTCGTTGCGCAGATTGTGCACGTATCGATCGGAGCCCAGAAAATTCTGTGAATTAGGAAAGGCATCAGCGCGCCCGTATCTATCCTTCCTGTAACATAATACACTAGCATCCTACGTTCTTCTGTATGCGTTTGCCATCATCCTTTCTTGCGTCCATGAGACGCCCCCACAGCTTTTAGCCTTTGAATAATATTTGAATTGCGTAATGTTCCTTGAAAGGGGAAGCTGTCGACGTATAAGAACACGCACAAGAGCAGATAATCCTATGTGGTCGAGAGATTGACTTTGCTAGTAGCTGTTGTTTTTTCGTTAGACGTAAGGTAATATCATTGCTACAAGAGAATCCGAAAATTTTGTCATCTCTCATCCATCCTCGCTCTAACACAGCTACTCTCTCTCTCTCTTTAAAGCCTTTCTCAATTCGTGGCGTATCAAACACGATCAAATCATTGGATATATACATCTACACTTGAGTCAATCGTTTCCTCTTCCTTATTTCCTCATATTTTAGTGTTCCTCGTTTTTCCAGCGACGTGTCTTTCTCCTTTTTTTCACCGTAAGGATTTTGATAAATGGTAATATTAAGTCAGGCGTAATTTAATCGAACGGTTCCTTTGAACGAAAGGTACGTTGGCGTGCATACGGTTGGAAACTACACAATTAAGTATCGTATACTCCCATCACGCACGTACGGCTTATGCGTATGCGTGCTTCGAAGCATTACGTATGCGTTTTTATTTAATATCAAAAATCTCGCAATTTGCTTAAAATCAGCAATTATGCAATGCGATACATGTACATACAAGCAACAATTGTAGCGTAATTTTATGTGTATATCCGTTTAGTATTATGTTATATTCGTCGATGTCGTTGTGAAGCCGAAACGGATAGTATCTTAAATATTATTAATATGCATGTATGTGAATACATCGCTAAACACAGTAATGTATTTATTGTATAATTAATATTGTACTAGTATCGTGCATACTTTTCTTGTATAATCAATTGCATTACTGTGGAAGGTATATCAACATTTTTTTACTATACTTAGTTCTTATCACAGCTATAAATGCTGTTATTAAGCTTACTATTGCTGAGTTTCATTGTGACGCACAAGCTCTTTCGTTATGTGTATTCACAATCTTTCTTTGCAGTTACAAATATATATTATATACAGGATTGAGCAAATACGTGTATTTAAAAGTATCTGAAATACATATTTAAATTTAAATTACGCCTCTTACCGCCGATTTATATTAAGTAATAATTAATTACAAAGTTAAAGATACTTAATCATTTGCTATTTAAATACTGTATTTAAATAAGACACATATTTAGATATATCATATATATTTTATATATATCTTAGATACTTACAAATATGTATTTGCCCAACCCTGATCATATACATATTTACATATGAAAATGTAAAATAAAAATTGAAGACACAATTTCAATGAAATCCGATTTCGGCGTTGGATACTCGCGAAAATAATTATTTTGTGTTTACAAACAAGACTTATCTGTGGAGTATCAATGAAATTTTCCAAACCACCTGACCCGCCTGCGAAATTTTCGTCGGGGATATCTATCTACTCGGTTTATCGCATGCGAGAACTGACAAAACGATTTCGTCGGCACAGTTCCTTCCATTCGCAACCCCTTGTCAGTCATCGTCGTGCCCCGCCGGTCGCGTTGATTTCAGCATTATGATAGGTAATATCCTGAGTCACAGTCGAGTACGAAAAGGCAACGTTGTGTACCATAACGGCGTACATAGAAGGGCTGCGTGCAGCACGTTCGACATTCACACTCCGGGTTCCCCCGTAGGCGTTCGTGTGTATGCACATTCGTGAGTATGCCCGAAGCATTTCCCACTGAAATTAAGCCCAGCACGACACCTCGCGGGAGTTGTCGATAAGTTTCACGCGCTTTCTTCGCAACAACCCGCTTCGAGTCTTGGCACAGGTGCTGTTGTTTCCTCCAAGGGGGTGGTTTTTTCGTTACGTTCATCACTCGATAATTGGGGTTTCATGTCAGTACGTGAGACGTGAGAGAACCCGCCATCGGTGACATAATTATCCGTATGCACACGCCGGAAAAGAAAATCAATAAAGAAATTGGACCGTTGGACAGTTCTTACTAGTCCAATTTTTTCGCTCGCACGAGAAGAGAGAAGCGTTTATTAGTTCATATAGCGGCGCCGTAGTTACGGGCGAAAGTAACATGTAAATACCGTCCACGGTGTCTGTAATTGAGCCACGCGGAGGAAGATTACGAACGCCCAGCCGTCGACGAAGCAGCGCGGAAATGAAAATCACCATGAGGCGAGACACGTGGGCAGCGTTGGCAGCGGTTGTTGGAGTCCGGCCGAGCGGATCTGTCGGGCCGCGCTTGGACGGCTAGCGTCGCGGTGCGATGAGGTACGGGCAGGAGGAGGGTGCGGAGGAGGGTCAGTTGCTGCCAGGGTTGTTGCGGGATCCGGGGTTGCCGGGTTCGGCGGGTGGCAGCCCGGGTGGAAACACGCGAACGATCCTCTGATCCCCTCGCGAGATATCGGCCACTCACTCACGCGTCCGCCGGCGACCCTAGTGGAGCGGCGCGCAACATGCCCAGCCAGTTGTTCGACTCTACCCACAATCTCTGCCCTCTTTGTCCCTCGCCACCGCCACTCTCTCTTTCTTTCGTGCTCGACTTTCTTCCTCTTCCTCTTTCGACCCGGGCATGCCTGCCTCTACCTTCGCCTCTGTCCCGCTTCTTTCCCCGTTTATCCGACGCGTCTCTCTATCTTCGACCGCGGCTCCGTGCTCTTTTTTTTCCTCCCTACACACGTATCCCTGTACTCTGTCCGTCGCCTTTCCTTCACTTTCTCTTTCTATCGCACGTCTCGCTCTCGTCTCGTTTTATTTCCTCCACTGTCGTTGTCTCGGTCTCTCCCAAGTTCAGGGCTGATGTGCGTGCCCGGCGACGCCCTGCTTTGTAAATTAAGTCCCACGGGATAGCTTGATCGGTGATTTTCTGCAGATTTTACATTTAACAAGTGCATATTGCCTTTGCTGGGTCAACCCCGCATCCTATATTTTAGCGAATTGTGGCTATATCACAGTTGCACTTGTGAGGTAATGCATACTTCGCGTTAGCCTTGTGCTCTCTCATAAGAAACAACTAATAGCGCCATTAGCACAAACTGGGCAATTTCTACATCAGACACCTGGATATTTACTCAAATTCGCGCGCGGGTATTGCTTGTTTACTACCCGAACTAACTGAGTGCAGGCACGCGGAACCAAAAATCGCAGGTAACACTCCGGATAATACCCATTTAGCATTTGTTATTGATTTTCACAACAGCTAATTTCGCATCAACTGCTTTCGTCTTTTATTTTTTTAAAGCAATATGCATTAATCTCTATACTCGAGCATCCGAAGAATACCCTAAAGACTTGGGTACCTGGATAGTAACAGAGTTGTAGGTAGCTAGATATGGATACTACTAATACATAGAAATTCATTTGTATGAAAGTTATGTGCAAATAAATACTGTTGCAATAAAGTTTACGGGGCGATCTTTAATGATTATAAGAATCCTTCACGTATGGAAACTTACATAAATATTGTACATCCTTTATTTATAGAGAATCCAATGAACTTTAAGGTATATTTTTACATATGGAAGTATATGTATATATCTGCACACACAGCATTATACTTGACAAATTTTCCAGTATTTATATTTATATGTTACACGACGTAGGATAATATAGTCAGCTACATCTAAATGTGTAGACAGGACGTAAGGGAGCTAACAAGTCGCCGGTGAGCTTTAGCCTTTGAGAAGAGAGTTCTGTCGTAATGCCGTCCTTGCATATATTTAGTCTAGGCGTTGATAACGACATGCATATTTTAAGTCGGCCTAAAAGGCGATAGTCTTCAAGGAAGCAACTTAACCCTGTGAGAAGTAAACTATGAGAAGACATTTTCTCGATAAAATTTTGTTCCATATTTTCTATAAGTAAACAGATATAGATATGTTTATCTAGGATTTCCTTCTGATAAAATTTAATAAAAATTTATACAATTGTTAGTACTAGTATATAAAAGCTTTACGTTATATTAAAAACTTTATATATGATCACTATGCACTATTAAGTGTTACCCATTATAGTTATTATGATACTAAGCCTTATTAATCATATGTTAATATTATTAGCGATATTTTTAGATACTTTCAAGGCAGACAAAACCAGGGGACTCCCATAGGAATATACGAAATTTTCCATTTTACCATGACGAAAGTATGAAATTATTACTGCTGTGTTACGAAGAGGGACGTTCGTTTGTTTCGTTTCTTCTCGCGCGGTATTGCCAATCTCGCTATTGAGTATAGAGAAAAGAAATCGAGTTTAGTATGATAGATTGGGCGGGTTGACAGCATCACGACGGTCTTTCCGTCTCCTGTCTCGCTCCAATCTTAACTAAGGGTGGTCCACACCGGGTGCGTCCCCATAGAGACCCTCTATTCTGGACCCCCTGAAGCACGTTGCAGAGGCATGGAGGGAAAAAGGAACGCTATTGTAAGTTCTCGTCCAACCAAAAAAGTTAACCAACCAAAATCTATCGAAATAGCCCCACCACTCTGCTCCGCCCATCTCGTTATTTCTCTCGAATTTTTCGTGTTATAACGATCACGTTGCGTGCTGTAACACTTTCATCAATTCTAAATGTAGCCATGTTTAATTAATTGTACGAACTACATCTTGTTAAAAATTATCACTTATGTATTTAATGGTTTAAATAATGCGCTTACTACATAGTGTGTGAGATTGTTTAAAAATGAGGTAGTTTCCATTTCTATTTCTTATATTGGCATACAGATAACGTATATGCAGCTGCAAAGTGCAGTCGTTTAAAAATAGATTAAAATGCATATTTTCACTTTAAATTATAGCTATTATAGGAGATACTGCGTATAGTAGTTGTTACAAAGAATGCTACAAAAATGTCATAAAAATGTAATCACGAAACACTATAAAATTACATCTATAACAACAAATTGTAGTTGTAGGAGAGGTTTTGTCTAGAAAAATTGGATTGTACGTGATGTATTAGAAAAACATCAAGATGTAACAGAAGTAAAAAGAGAGGGGTTAAATGGGGGTGACAAAGTTTCATTTCGTCGGTTTGCATGTTCCGCTGCAATAAACGTCAGTCCCTCTAGTGCCTACGCTGGCGTTATTAATTCGATTATAATGAGCTATTAAGTGAAACGCTGGTAATCCTGACAAGCTCCATCCAACGACTAAGCTCGCACTCACTCTCTGAGTTAGAAGATTGCAGGGAGCACCGCGGCTGTTAAGCAAATTAGTGTGAAGTTAGGGGAACCGTTCCGACCTTTTTAGGCATTATTTTCAGTGGGCTACACTACGTCGCTTTTATGGTCATCAACTCGACATTGAATTAAGTTGTTTCCCTGACTAGTATTTTTAAACTAAGCTGTTAAACTTTGCAGTCGTATTTCTTCATAAATTTTAGGACAATATTTTTTTAATGAAAATGCCGGGATGTTAATAGTCTCTCGATTACAAGCGATTTATTGATGTTGGCGTAATATTTTAATTGAGTTGAATTGTGTGTTTGAACGACTACAATTGAGGAATATTAACTAAAATATTCTCTCAAAAACTATGCTGTATAATTTATAGGAAAAATAGATAACGAAGATATTTATATCCTAATAAACAAGGAAATAAACAAGTGTCATGTTTTCCTCTTAATTGAGATATTGAGTTTTTATTCACACGCAAATACACTTGTTTAATAAATGAATTATCTTATCAGCGTCACGAATTAATCTGATAAATTTGAGTGCAAGACGGTTCTACTTAATCGTGAATCTTATCTGTTAATGTTTCCGCTACTATTGTACAATCTAAATCCCGTAATACGTCATTTGTACATGTAAAGATTATGGATTGGGATTCTACATTCACAGTATTTATAAACACGTTTATGTATAATCCCGCAGCTTATGATATCCTACACGTGAGAGAACAGTTTTTATTATTTTCCTGCGATTTAAATCTCTCTTATCTGAAGATTTTCGCATAAACAAATATCATGCAATTCAAATTTTTAGGTACATATATTCAAATATTTAATATATAATATACAGCAAAAAGTGCACAATAAGATTGCATTTAATATCATTTAACAATAAAATTTTCAATTGTTTAAGTAGAAGTATATATAGATATGCGGTGAATTTAGTTTGAAATGCATATTTTGTGTAACATTGGAACACATTGATACAACAAGCGAGTTTTTTGTATCCAAATAATTGATTGTACAAGAAATTAAAATATTTTTTGTCGCTTCTTTTCTGCAATCTTATCTATTGAATGTGTGATTATCGTATAGCTGTAAACGAAAGTCGAATTGTAAAGTAAGATAACACGTGAGATGAGATAAGTTTCCACATATTTCCCACAAATATCTTGTTAGAAATGTTCTTTATCACTGAATCAATATGTGTTGTGTTTAACATTATAATAAATTATAATAAAATTGTAAGTAATAATGCAAGTCTCTCTTATTGTATTCATTTATAATATTAATTATATTATAATCATTTTTTGTAAAAAATATTATGTGCATTGATAATAAATTTAAAGAGAAATTTCAAAATTATAGAGAAGAGAATATTATTTAATCGCTTGCGTGCTAACTTTTAAGATGGCTCATAAATTTAATAAATTGAATTTAGTTTCTTAAAACGATCTAAATTTAAATCATATAATTTAGTTAACACTTCAGAGACATGTAAATTTTTCAGCATTTCTGAATCACTTTAATATCGCTAAAAAATGGTTTAGACAGCATATACCCACGTGTTCAGAATTAGAATACTAAAAAGACGTGTCGAAGTTAAAGGTTAAAGATATGTACGAAAATCTTGATGAGATATACGAAAAGAAATGTAGTAGCAAATCGCAAATTGCGTATATGATTAATGATTAGAGAGCGAATCGAGATTATGTGTCACGTTTTATTAATTCTGATATATACAGATCGTTTGAGAGTCAACTATCTCAGTGATCACCAAGTAGCATGTTACATTTTGCTTCTGACAAATTGTCTGCCTTGTTTATTAATCTTATCTTTTTAGACAGGCGTGCATTCTTTGGTCATTTCGTACAATTCGAAACTTATAACTTTATCATATTAACCAATGTTGGTTCGTTTAGCAAAATAATGTCATTCTTGTTTTGCCATTATAGTGGCTTTCTGCTTATGTCAAAATTTTGTTTTGATAAGTTTAGTTCTACATTACTTAGAAAATAATTAATTTTTGAATATAATTTCATGAAGAAACAGAAATCGTAGAATATGTGATAATTGAGGTTAATTGAATATTATCTTCATAAGAATTGTTGATCTCTTTCTTTCTCTCAAACCTCTCTTCGATGTTAGTCTAGTGTAACATCAATGTGCTGAATTTATGTAAAGTGCTCTCAACGAGTCCCGATTGGATTAAATTGTGCTTCCAGGAACTGAGGTTCCTTATTGCCTTGTTAGAGATCAGCGGATAAACGTTCTTTATGTGTTTTGAATGAGTCTTCTAATCGTTAAAAGAGAGAAAGAGGGGGAGAGAGAAAGGGAGAGAGAGAGAGAGAGAGAGAGAGAGAGAGAGAGAGAGAGAGAGAGAGAGAGAG